>NW_008751745.1:1583797-1609471 GCF_000715545.1 Opisthorchis viverrini
AAAATGTGTGTGTGTGTGTGTGTGTGTGTGAAATAGTGTGAAAATCAACAGTAGACAGACCATTCGTGCACGAACAGTAGCTGCCAGGTCCCCCACCCCTACCAATCAGCAGCACTCTGTGTTCGTCTGTGCGGCCCATAATGTAATCTAGTTTGGTCTCGATGATTGACTTTTGAACCGATGAATCCAGCATTGCTGAAGGTGAAGAGAAAATGCTAGCAGTGGAGTTCTGCATCACCATAAAGTTCTGATTAGATATAGTTACGACTCTCAGTATACATGTCATTAAGCCCATTGTACATTTCTAGGTCGTCTACTTGTCCGTTTGCCATATTACTAACGACAAAATGCGTAACTGTCTAGTCACTGACTGACAATGCATGAACAGCAAATTGCCTAATAGACAATTTCGTGGACAGTAACATTCTCAGCCCAGCCAGAAGGTGTAGAAACACAGTACATACCGAGTGCATTTTAACTGCAACTTTACTCAGTGAAGATTATACGCTACTTGACCTACCCCACACTGATCACTTTAAATAGAAAGCATGCTTCAACACTCATTTCTTGCTGATTTACATGCCGACGGATGGTAGTCAGAAAAGTTACTGTGTTCTTTTAACGATTCAATTGTACTGCAGTCGTAGGATTGGGCTATTTTCACCTATATTGGTAGCGCGCTACATTAGGTTTATTATTTTNCGTTATTAAATAATTAGTTGATGAATTAAAGAGGACGACCGAGTGCCAGGTCAGCCGTCTGTTGGGATTGACGGATAATGTAATCGATGAATCACTCTGATTTCGAGGAGTATTTTCATAAGGATCGCTCTTGATGCTTATGTAGTTTGTATTCCGTCCACTGAGTGCGTACTCCAAATGGGTGTCCGGTATTTACCTGTGTTCTACTTCCTACTTAAGAAACGGACTGCCGTGCATTTGTTTTCGCCCGACCGTTCTAAAATAGCGGACCCGAAACTTGGCGACAGAATCCTAAACCAGCATTTGACCGATTTCCGTTTTCCTGTTTCCATAATGTCAGTTGTACTGCGTTCCCCAGGCTGAGTTAACCAAAGACGATCGTCCTCCTCCTTTCTGACAACTCTTTCAATTGAAAACGATTCTACAAAACCATGAGGGAGCCAACACACTCTACAGGTCAAGCACTCTACAGGTCAAAGGATCTTGCCTTCTTAAGACCCTTTTTGCTGTTTGGTTGATTGACAAATCTCGGTTGTTGGCGTACAAAACTTGTGTGGAACAAAACTGACCGCCAAAGACCCAAATAAGACTCAGCTGATGCATCCCAAAAGGCCACGTATAGGAACAACTCAGGGTTCTGGCCCGACATGTGTGGGTCAACATTTCTCCATCCTTTTCTGACTCTCAATAGATTATGCGTTGTCCTAGCAAACACAAACTGAGAATTCATTTTTATCGATAGAAATGCGTGAGAATATGCTTGCTACACACAACCATACATCCCATATTTCAGTTACTACTCTGTATACGAAGGAGCAGGAACGGCCTTATACTACCGACTTTATTTGCATATCCAATCCGTATATCACAGTCCCTAACATCTGATCTGTTTTATGAGTGCATTCAAGTACCCTCTGAAACAAGGAGTGCAATCTACCCAAGCTCATGAAAAATCGATCAGGTGGTCAGGTTTGAAGGAAATTTCCAACAAGTCGTTCAGCTTCGGATGTGAATCTACAAGGTTTAGACGTAAGAACTAATTGTTGTGACATATTATTCTAGCCACAGCCTCGTATTTAGTATACGAACTTGGAATACTTGCAATTACTATTCTGCTTTGTGAATCTTACCTCGTATGTGTATGAGTATTGTGCTCCGAGGGTCGTGCGACAGAGCACGAGCATTTGTTTGCCACAGAACACTAATACCCCACCAAATAAGCTTAACTCTGCAAGGATAAAGTGAAAAGCCTGTTTCATCCTAGTTTAAAGGTTGGGTCAGTCTGTTAGGAGAATCGTGTTCTTATTCGAGGGCAAAGCTAAGTCTTTGTGTTTTTTCGGCTCATAGATTCCCCAGACGATTTCTTCCAGTTCTACGCTAGCTCCGTCTCGATTGCCCGTGTACCTGCTACGTGACGTATAGATATCATTTTGGCCATCTCGTTTCTCTACCGTTTACTGCAAATAGATTTGAAAATTTCCTATGCTCAGTTGAGCGTAGGCTGCAGCCGCTAGCCACTTACGAATTCTAAGTTGATTCAGTTGTTCCAGGATCCAGTACATGATAGATGGATCGTTATGCGCAGCCTATACCTCCTGTTTTGGTGGCTTCTATGAAACTGCACTTTTCGGTTTTTCTTCGTCAATTAAGATGGGTCTGCCGTAGTTTTGAGCTTGGAACTCCACAAGATTCAAGCACTAGCTGCTCCGCAGTTCCGGTCACTCATGTCCAAAGTAGATCTTCGATTCTTGTGTCTTCATTGAACAGACGCAACTTACTCCTTGAACAAAGACCAACTTGTTTTTGTTAGAGCGGGTAGTCTTTCCAGAGGGGAGAGGATATATAATGGACCACACAAACAAACAAGAAAAAATGTATACGTTGTGGCCCACCTGTATTATGGCGAACACTTATATCGGAGCACATTTATCATCTCTGAACATGGTCACCACGGTAAAACTTAGAAAAACTCCTTCAAGAAGCCTTTGCCTTGCAAAAACTTTCCATCATGGCATCATAGTCTTGCACTTGAATCAAGTTTAGTACATCAAACCAATGTGAATATCTTCACTTGCTCAAACTTCAGAGTTTAGATAACGTTTTTGTATATGTTTCCGATAGGCAGAGGGTTCATTTAGTTAACGCGACAACGTTGACACAACAACGTTTGGTTAGAGTGAATTATGGTAGCACAACAACGTTTGGTTAGAGTGAATTATGATAGAGTAGTGGGTCGGTTCACACAACCCACACGCAAATGCCTTTTCTAACACCATAAGGACCGGTTTATATGATCTGTGCGGGATTGCCAATTTTCACAGTGAAATGTAGCGCGCCAGGAAGCAAGGATCGCGAGCCCATCGATTTCATCATCGGTAGCTTCGAAAACCAACAGCAGAGAGCCAGGTGTTTCTTGAATGCTAGGGGACTACTGTCTCGGGGGTTGACCGATTGGTATGGGTGAAATATGTAATTTCTGGTTGAACCGAGTAACACTAGTTCTATGCTAAGCAAAGTCGGTCACTGTTACATTTTTGTTGCCACCGTGGGAAACCAAAACTTATCTCTTCGAAAGACCGGTCTCTTGAGAATAACAACTGAGGGTAGCTTGGAACAAACCAACCACAGCGGCCACTTCTGAGAGGTCTTCTTTTTTAACGGTGGCCTTATCAAGTGAAGCTAGTCCAGTATGGGAGATATCTACAAACACGTTAGGTCTACAACGCCACTTTACTTGTTGGATGGTGCTGAGAATAGCGTGCATACAGCGGTATCATAAGGCGATCGTATTGTTCAGAGTTTTGCACTACGGTAATCTCCAGACACTACTTTGTAATTTTAATTATCTCATTCTGAAGAGGTTACTCAAAGAGAAGATTAGCCAGGAAAATTAAAGTCAGCTGATTCTCCAGACATGATGAAAATTTGGAAGTATTAAACAAAACATAATCTTTTACGGGACCACTTCAAAATTCCATTTTGACTTCGAAGTATCAATTTGAAGTTCGCATCGGAAATTATATAGTAGTGGAAGTATGTGAGGTCATTCATTCTCTCGATCTCTCATACAGCCACCCATCATCCAGATACCTGATGGGAATGATCACGTGACAAACTCGTAAGTTAAACACTAGTAACAGAAATCGGCACAGCTGTGTTCAATATACTGTAAAAATGTTGACGGTACCAGGTGCAATACTACTTATAAGGCTGGTGGAAACTTTTGATGGCCTGTCACCCGCTCGCCCCACTTTGTAGACCGTTAGTTAGGACTAGACAAAATCCTCTTTTATACTTGAACACTAGTCTGGAAGCAGTGGCAAATTAGGATAGTTTTATGGAGAGATGTGAAATAGAAATGCCAGTACGAACTAGTGATGAAGGTTGCAGTGGCAACTGGACTGGAAGTGATAAGATTATTACCAGTTTAAAACTAACTCTACCAGCATAGAACGGAAGAATTTGTGTCGACTTTTGAACGCATAGACGGAGTTTCATCAATCTGATGGTTACGGATTCTGCCCCAATAGATTCAGCTTGATTTAATTTGTCTGATCAAACTGAACGTGAATGATGTTGACTAATACTGCAACTGTTTCGGGTTGGCCCATTGTTTATTATTTCAAAACCGTCGAAATGATTGATTTTGCACGTGTGCGATTCAGAGTTCTTTTCATTGCTTTTAGTGTCATTTTGAGCACGTGACGCAGCGGCTGTTTGTTTGTTTGTTGGTGACTTTTGATCATCAGTTGTGCGGTCCACGTGGTGCTTCTACGAAAGAATAACAAAGCTCATGAAAAAGTAATAAGGGTGTAAACACCAAATGCCAACTTCCGGGTATTGTGAATGGGGGCAATTTCAACGCCGGGACCCAGTGTAGGTCAACACCAAAAAACCGGCATGGCTAGGTAAAAATGGATTGTATACGATTTTCACCCTCATTCGTCCGAATGAAGGGGCGAGATGGCCCAAGTGGTTAGAGCGCGAATTTACTGAACGGAAGGTTCGTGGTTCGAACCCGATCTCTGCTTCTCGCCTTCCACCGTCTAGGCTTGGGCAACCTGGCAGTATCCCAGCCCTCGTGCTTCCTTCAAGTTGCATGGCAGTTAGACCCCAGAAGGGTGTTACAGCTGGACAATCCGATCCATCCATCCGAATGGACTCAATCATCAGATTTGGAGTTATTGTGATGTTTACTTGGTCAGTCACCACGTTCCATTTGCTCGATACTGGTCACGTTTGGACTATCTGTGTTGGAGAAGCAATTTGAAGAGCGAAGATCCTCGGATCACAATTTAATCACAGTGGATGGGGTGCCGAATTCAAACAGCAGTCTATCAGGTCAAACGGAAAATCCACGTGTCAGCAACAAGTCAGGAAGAACAGAACCGGATTACTGGAAGAGTTAGACCATTGGCATATTGGCGATTCAGTTACATTGGTAGATGTTGTGTGCGTCTGGAAATAAGGTTTCATCTGTGAACTGAGGTACCGTATATTCTTGAGGAAATCCTGCTTCACGCAGTGACCCCTGCTGATTAGCGTCACTTACGTTAACGTACATGGACATTAGTGTCTCATGATGGTCAGACCATTTAAGTATGTTTAAATCAAACAGTCTCGGAGAGACTGGACCTTACCATGGTGTAACGGTTTGCGCTCTTCAGTGACCCATTGATCTATATTGGGGGTTGTCCGCGCGACACTCACAGTCTCTCATACCAGGTTAGTCAATGGTTAGAGGTCTCCTGGCCATCCAGGTTGTGGGTTGGAACAAAATCCGCCGACGGATTTTCAGCAACCTTGTGAGTAGTATGTTACAAGAATTCCTGGCTGCTTGAGCACAAATCCACTAACACGTTGTAGGTGTTGCTCAGGCTCATGGCCTTTTAGCTTGAGGTCGAATGAGCAACTTAATGAGGTCGTTACAGGACTATACCCATGGCACATTGTCAAGGACTTCCTAGTCTTGCCATTACACTTGTAGTGAAAAACACAAGGATGTCTTCAAGACGAGCTCAAATGAACCCAACCCTTGTGCTTTACATTAGTCTGAAGGATTTCATAGTCGATCGGATTCTTGAAAGTTCGTTTGACTATCCCATCCACATCGACTTTACCGCAAAGATGAAATTCTCCAAAGCCTTTTTAGTTAATCGCATTCCATTTTTTCAACAACTGCCCAAGCCAGAATGACTCTCAGACATTAGTTCAGTGGCTGTATACCAGTACTACTTTTCGAGCACCAGCTAACCTAGGTTTCACCCGTAATTCTCCATTGTCTGTACCTCTATGAAGTAATCTACAGACCTTCCAGGTACGTTGACTGAGCCGAGGTTCGCGTGCTATGGCCTGCCTCCTCTGATTGCTCTTTTCAGTTACGGGCATTTGTCATATCAGTCTTCTCACTATCGGGCTGCAATGTTTTTTTCTTCAAAACCTTAAGCTATGCCAATGACTTAAGCATGCACGATCACCAGACGAATTGCTTCAAACTCAGTCGTACGCAAAGTCGATCACGTGACCAGAGTATGCTTGTACGTCCTTCAAGCTTAGTTGCTAAATTCCTGTGCCGTGTTTGCCGCACGCTTATGAAAGACGGCAGAAAATAAAGGAACCTATTCTTACTGACATGTTGCATCACATGTCTTTTCTGGGAGAAGAAAACAAGGTACACATTGCTTTGTACATAATTCTGTGATTGTTGCTATGTTTCGCTATCTGGACATGAGCCGTGTTCGATTTGGCAACCACGTCTAGGTCAGTCATGAAAGAGTTCGGTTGCAAGAACAAGGAATTCTGCAATGTATTCCCCAGAGGGATTATATGTATTCCCCAGAGGGATTATTTATCATATGACTCTTATCCGAACCCGGGTAATTGGGTCCTGAGGGAACAGTCACCGAAAAAAAGACAATACCACCAAGATTAGGTTGCACTAGTAAAATGTTGACAGATCAAAGTAGTGTTCTGGAAAGACAAATTCTGAGAACCTTTTCCTTGGTGGACACTTAACTTTCTTTATGACGTTCATTTGTCCAGCAGTTGTCTTTTTGTTCACACAATTCAACAACCACCAGACTCTGGTGTCCTGCTGACAACTTTTTGTGCGAAATCGATCCATGGAACGCACTTCAACTTTCAATGACACATCTGGGACGGATGCTTGGTTATGTGCAGCACATATTTGCATAGGTAAATCCAGATGCCTTACGTAGATCTGCCTGCTACCGGGTAGAAGACCACATACGGAGTGTGAGACATTCTTGTTTATTGTGTGGCGTGTAGCCATCATGTCTGATAGAATATGCCTACCCGCCACCGATGGATGAATTTCACTGACTGGTCTGGATCGGTGCATTTGCTCACGACTGTAGAAGCGCAAACCAAAATCTAAGAATTGTCAGAGGTCTATTAAAACATCCTGATCACATGTGAGTGAGAAGAGTTTGTTAGGTGATGGCATCAAGCGTCACATCACACTGAAGCGCCATATCTTTGACACAGGTTACCTTGATCCAAGGGAATTTGTCAAAGAGCAGCCACGTGAGGTAATCGCCATGCCAACAAGCAATAGGGGCTTGTGAGTAGAAGACGAAATTGAAATGAAGGCCATCGAGCTAGCACTGTTATCATAAGTCGACCGGGCCCTTTTAGTAGCTTTCGTGTTCACGTTACTGACGTTTGAACATTCCTCCTCCTTTCCTGGAACAACTATTCTCGTCAGTCCACATGAAAGCGGGGAAACACTGAACCGGATAATATTTCAGGTGATATCGACAAATACACTAATGTTCGCAAGAATTTGGTTTTCACGGGAGGCTCAAATGAGTGCGGCCGAATGTCTTGTTTGTGATACACTGCTTCAGCTGAATGGGCTGCACCAGGCCACCTCATGTTTCAGTTGGTGCGGTACTCGAGATATCGCAATACGTCTCTGTCTACGACACTACTCATAAGGTTGCTGAAAACTAGTCAAAGAGTCAAAATCGTCGGAGAGTTTTCAGCTACCTTATAAGTAGTGAGTTACGTCTAGATAACCCAGGCGATAATCCAGTTGCGTCCAGCGTGCAGTGGTAGAGTCGTGGTACATCCTCGCTTCACATGTCAGATGTACGGATTTCAAGGCCAAGGATGTGAATTTCTGATGAGCTCGAATAAGAGGGAAACTCGAGTCTGGTGCTTCCCCTCACGAGAATAACTGCTTCAGGATAGGGGGAGAAGTGTTAAAACGTAAGTAATGTAAACGCGAATTCTACCCAACCTGTAACCACCGAAAACTTTCGGAATCCAAAGACAAAAACAGCATCAAAAAGCTGTTCTTCGAGGTTGGCGTACACATGGTAGCACCAGAAGAGAACGATAAGTAAGAATGTGTTGGAATGTCCAGTAAAGCATCAATATTACGAACGTGATGGTACTGACTGAGTCACTTAGCCATTAGTTTTGATTAGTGAGGGATTAAATAATCTACATGGAATACGGTTACCCGGATGTCTACGCAAGTTTTGATTGATCGTACATCACACTGCCTTGGGTCCTGGTAGTTGAAGTCGAAGAGCCAACTGGATATGACGCGAGGAGGGGGGGCGAGATGGCTCAGTGGTTAGAACGCCAATCTACTGACCGGAAGGCCCGTGGTTCGAACCCGACTTCTACCTCTTGGTTTCCCCTGTCTAGGCTGGGGCAGCCTGACAGTATCTTGGACATCTTGCTTGCTTCTGGTGGCATTGCAGTTGGGCGATTAGCTGAACAACACGAAGAGAAAAGGACCACCCGATTACTTGACGTACTGAAAAGATACGACTCTGAATCAGAATGTTTCTTCTTAAGTGCATTACAAAGCCTTGAGGTTCAAATGATTTTCCACTTCGTAACTGCTCTATAGTATATCCTGTATGATATCACCCGATTTGACGCGGTGCTCTACAGTATTGCTGCTAAAACATAGTCTTTCTATACGCAAATTATTCCGTCCAAGGCAGCAGGATATGGAAAAGACTTGGGCGTTTTTAATGTAACTACGGTAGAGAACGAAATCAGCGAAAAAGTTTTCCCACGTGAAGTTTTCTTTGTTTCATGGCCTTTGAACTTTCTTGACATCCTGAATGACATATCGTGACCTGTTAGAGTTACGACGGTATAGCATGAGAGACTGCCCCCCCCACACACACACGATAAGAATGAGCCTGGTGAATAGGATAATTTTTCGGGATACTCAACGGGTACCACAGTGCTTTTCAAAAGCCTATGAGCGTTGGTCTATCATGTTGTAAGACGCATGCTGATTACGTTTAAATTCGATGCTGACCGGTAAAGTATAAGTGAATATCACTCAACAACTAGATCATGTGTCAAGCAGATGTTCTTCTGTGACTAATAACAACGGTTGCTGTCTTTGGTAACCATATTGTTGTTCTCGACATATGTTCGAGGTACATTTTAGTCCAAGTGTACAACCGGAAATGTGTGCATAAAGTAACCGGCTCGGAAATCGAATTACCAAACCCCAATGTCACAAGTAATTCAAAAACGAAGAAAGATATTAGGAAATTCTTAAAAAAACGTCATCGCCACTGACAAACCAAGCTATCGGGAATGCTCAAATCGATAACACTCGGCAGTCTACGGGTACATCCCGCTGTGCTCTGGGTTTTGGAGGAATGCGGGTTGTAGTTTACAGACAAGACAATAGACTACTTGCAAGCCATTATATTGCAAGGGACGATTAGATTGGAAATTATATCTGCTAGCCGCACGACAAAAAGGGTAATGTGATCGGCGGGTGGCTACTACCCTTCCTTTTTTGTAAGTATTACGTCTGGCTATCTGACTGATGTGTTTATCCGTGTTCTGGTGGAATTATCAGAAAGTTGGATACGCTGGTCACACCGAAACCGTTTTTCATTGCAGCCGGAATCAGACAGATAAAGCTACATCATGAGCGAATTCTTCAAACCGTGATTTTTTTCTTGATAGCCAACACTCATCAGATTTTATTTGCGACTCGAACCCACATGCTACCCAGTGAGATATATCGGCTATTCGACAAATCGAGACACAGTTGTCAGTTCGAATCAACCTGTTGCTTACAGATTCAAAGTGAGGAGAACCGTTAGGATTTCGCAGACACAAAGGAATAAACGTTGATGCGGTTTTTCGATTGCATTCTCTAAAGTAAACAGATTTTTTTCGAGAAATACACTCATTTGCAAATCAGTTTGGTTTTCACGAGAGACTCAAATGAATCTCTCGTTTATGATATTCTACAACTGAATGTGCTACACACAGTCCGCCTCATGTTTCAGTTGGCAGTAGAATATCATAGACGGGAGATTCAGTTGAGTCTCGTGAAAACCAAATTGATTTCCAAATGAGTGAATTTCTCGAAAAGAGTCCAATTTGGGTTCAAGTAGAGCATAAGTTCGACTGAAACTCAGGGACTGCGCCTACCTGACGAGCTCGAAAAAGGGCGAAACTGGTCGTGGACTGTCGAAAAGTTTTCAACAGCCTTGTGAGTAGTTTCCTTTATAAACATATTATTGTTATTTGTCGGCATGATGTAGATTACCTTCTCAAAATGGAAATCTGTGAACCTATAAAAGGTACTTCAAGCATCAGTGTATAGTAAAAATGTCCAAACTTTGCGCAATCCTCGATAGCCTTGCTCAAGTCCCAATCCTTTCCTGACAGCGTGAGTTGGGCGGACTAATGCAGATACACAGTATTACGGCAAACAGTTATAGGTCGGAGTTCTGCGGTAAAATAAGTGTTGTGTCTGCTGGTTCGCGACCTGTGGTTATCTGCTGCTAGCCCGCTCCAGTGCCTAGCGCCGGAGAAAAAAGACTCACAGAAGAGAACAAGCGAGTGCAAAAGTAAACGTTACAACGGCCCATGTTCTCTAGAGGGGACTTTCTGACATTGATCCAGGCTGCCTGATAGGCGTTAGTGAACACCCATCAACATCGATCGTGCCTCTACGAAATGCCTGAACGCTGATCGCTTCGTTCGTGCTTCTGTGGTATGCAAGAACACTCACCAGCTTTTGATGAATGATTGATTGATGATCATGAATTGATTGAATGATCGACTGGCCTGGATGCTTGTCAGCTTTTCTGTTGAGATTTTGGTTGAGCAGTAGGTTCCGGGCGTTCTGAGGTTACTTTCAGGAATCTGACCTTCCTGATAATAAGTAATAGTTGAAATTGTGTTTTCATCAACTTTCAAGACCTAACTCGATAAACCTCCTCTAGTTTATTGAACAATATTCGAAAACTGCATCAAGATTAGTGAGTCAGCTTTCGTGGTCATTGGGCAAAACAAATAGGCCTGCTCAACCTACAGGATTGCCACCGAGATTCGGGCCGTTCAATCACACCGTAGTTGATGAATCACTCCCACGAATTATACCTGGAATTAATACAGCGCTGGTGCTAAAATCGTTATCCAGAAGAGCACCTGTTCCCGCAAGCTGCTTTGAACAATCATTCTCGTGGTTGGACGACGTGTTTACAACTGCTTTTTGGCAGAACGACTTGTTCGTGTGTTTAATTCTTCACCAATACCCGAGTAAATCGCGAAGCATACTTTGTTCATGATATTTTGGTCAAGAATCCTGACAGCGAGTGGTCTATTGTGATGAACATGAATTCTGTATTTCTAGTTCGTCTGGTTATACCAATATACGTGTGAAACTTAATTCTCACATTTTGGCGTCGCGATTGGAACGATTCATCATGCCTGCCGAAATGGAACCATTAGATGTTAATTCAGCCGCGCGTGACATAGAGGATTATTTGGAACGGTTCGACATATGGTGCCTCACAAAATCCGATATAGATGATAAGAAACTCACTGCATATTTCCTACATTTCGTTGGCAAAAATGCGTATACGTTGGTCAAAAATTTAGTACATATTGAATCTCCAATCGATATTTCCTACACTGCATTGAAGAAAATAGTTCTTCAACACTTCAAGCCCATTAACTTTGTAGCAGCCGAAAGAGCTAGGTTCAATATGTTGACCCACTCCCATTCTCAGTCGGTTCGTGATTTCGTGTTACAGCTGCAGACACAGGCAGCCAAATGTGACTACGGTGCCCGATTGGAAGACCAGCTGCGTAATAGACTCATTGCTGGCATTCAACTTCCCGAAATACAGCGGAAGTTGCTGCTCTGTCCAGATCAGAAATTTCACACTATCCGGAAAATATGTGAGCAGTATGGAGATGTGAAGCATGTAACGAAGACTGAGGAGGCAGTCTTGTTAAATTATTCTAAAAGAACTAATTCAAGGATGCAGACGAACACCAAATTCAAATCTCGAACAGATTGTCGTGCCCCAAATCCATCAACGCTTCACTTTACAGATCGTACCCCTAACACGATGGCTCAAAATTTGGGAAACGCGAGTTTTGTGGACGAAACCATTCCAGATATTCATGCCCTCACAGACGAGCGAAGTGTTTTAGCTGCGGTAAAACAGGACACATTCAACTTGTCTGTAAGTCCAAGAAAGTGTGTCACCTAACTTCTGACCCAAACACTGACGTGAAGGCATTATCTGAAGATATTTCTACTCTTCCTCTATCTGTTTTGTCCCAAAATTCGTCACATGTTTTTAAAACGTTGATATCCGCTTCTGGTCAAAAGCATGAGTTTATTGTTGATACTGGTAGTGTTGAGTCTATCACTCCACAATCAAATCTAACTGCATTCTACCTCAGTGCCGTGATAGTGCCTACAGATGTTAACATTCGTGGTACCACTGGACATTCTGTACCTTTAGCTGGTAGTTGCACGGTTCCTGTGAGGTTACCCCAAGGTACCTCTATCGATTGTAATATTTTGGTTTCAACGTCGAGACAGTCGATTATCGGACTCAAAGTTCTGCGCTCACTGCAAACCAGTATCACCTTACTGACTTCTGTGAATGAAAATGAACTCAAACAACTGATTCTGAAATGTTCTGAGGCTACAGGTGGCAGCAAATTCCCAAGATGAGGCTCGAAGTTACAGGAGAGCCTATATTTCTTAAGAGACGGATTATTCCATTTGGCTTACGCAAGGCTGTTCGTCAAGCATTAAATTCAATGTGTGTGAAAGGAATACTGACTTCTGTCGAGTCATCAAATTGGGCAACTCCGATAGTTACCCCACTGAAGGCTGATGGTATTACTCCGAGAATTTGTGGTGACTACCGGCTTACGCTAAATACGTGGCTACTACAGCGTACATGCAACACGCAAGAGGCAGAAGATGTACTGAATCCTTTATCAGGTTCAATTGTGTTTTCAAAAATCGATCTAAAAGATGCTTATCATCAAATACCACTGGACGAAGCCTCCAGTAACATTAACGTGATCAGCACACCCTTTGGGTTATTCCGATACAATTTCCTTTTCTTTGGTCTGAACGTTTCACCAGATGTACTTCAGCAAGTTATGAATACTATTGCAAAATATTTGGAGGTTGTTGAGACGTGCCAAGATAACGTCATTGTGCACGCTGCTGACAAAGCTACCCATGATATGCGTCTGTTGTCCTTAGTGAAGAGATTTTCTGAGTTCAGTGTAGCTATTCATCCTGATAAATGCACTTTTGGTATCCCATCATTTTCATGCCTTGGCTACATTGTGGATGGCAGCGGTTTTATACCTGATACAAGACGTCTATCCCCTTTAGTAAATGCGCCATCACCGACCAATCTACAAGAACTGCGTTCAGTTCTAGGAGCACTTCAGTATTACTCTCGTTTCATTCCTAATTTCGCCAAACACGCAAGTTGTCTGTTTGATATCATATCTTCCAATCAATTTTCTTGGTCTTCCAACCATGAGAAGGCGTTGCGTGCACTGCTTGGTTATCTTCAGACTTCAGCTGTTTTGAAGCCATTTTCCGCCAAACATCATTCGACGATCATTACTGATGCTTCTCCCACTGGAATAGGAGCAATTCTTGAACAGTGTGGTAGACCAGTGATCTGCATTTCCCGTCGACTTTCAAAAGCCGAACGTGGATATTCTCAGACTCAACGAGAAGCACTTGCTGTATATTGGGCTGTCAAACGGCTTCATAAGTATCTTTTTGGATTGAACTTTACCATTGCTACTGATCACGAGGCTTTGAAGTTCTTGTATCATCCAACGAAGTCTCTGGCGAAGTCATCTGCCGCTATGGTGCAACGGTGGATTATTGCATTGAGTTCTTACACCTACACAGTAGTTCATCGTAGTGCGAAAATGATTCCTCATGTCGATTTCTTGTCAAGAATTCTATCATGTGACTCTGATTCAAACAACTCAGATTGTCTACTGATTCAACCATTACCAGTCAAGCGGGATGTGCTTGTTGCTGACACTAAAAGATATTTCGCTCCCATTTTCTCTGCACTGCGACGTGGCTGGACGCAGCAAGAACGACGCCGATTTCCTGCTTTTTACTGTCGCCGCGAAAGCTTGTCCGTTACTCCGGATGGTTTGCTGTGTTTTGAGGATAGAGTTGTCATTCCACCGACTCAGCGAGCGGCTGTTCTTGCAGATTTACACTCTGGTCATCTGGGTGTCGATAAAATGAAATCCCTTGCACGCTTGTCATGCTGGTGGCCGGAACTGGATGCTGATATCAAGCATACTGCTAAGAATTGTGTTAAGTGTGCACATAAGATTCATAACAAGTCTTCACAGTGGCATCCGTGGCCAGTTACTTGTGAAGCATTTCAACGAGTTCATGCTGACTACTGTGGTCCTTTTCTTGGTAAATACTATGCTTTAATTCTTATTGACGCATATTCCCGTTGGCCTGAAGTTTTTCTAACTACTTCTCCAAGTGCCGAATTCACTCAGCAAGCCTTGAGGAAAGTATTCAGCCACGAAGGTGTACCAACTGTTTTGGTCACTGACAACGGCACACACTTCACTGCAAAATTCCTCGAGGAATGGTTGAAGGGTCTTGGTTGTCGACATCTGTTTACTGCTCCGCGACATCCCCAGTCGAATGGACTTGCTGAAAATTTTGTCCGAATACTTAAATCTGCTATTATTTCACTCTCTCCCACTACTTTTGTGGAATTGGACCGTGGGATTGATAATTTTCTAATGCAATACAGGAACGCCGTCCATTCCGTTACTGGGAAGAGTCCCGCGCTTCTATTTAAATCTCGTTCGTTGCGTACAAGTCTTGACTGTGCCAAAACGGCTGATGTTACATTTTTCAAGGGTAATGATTTACGACCCGCAACAGGAATAGTGCTTTCATCAAATGGCAAACGAATGGTCACAATTCTCGATTTGGATGATCTCTCTTGTCATCGGAGACACATTGACCAGGTTGAGTTCAATACCAGAGGTCAGTCTGTTAACGGCACTCCTGCTGTTTCAAATACTAATGAGTCCTTTGTAGATGATCTTGTGGTATCCGAACAAAATGCTGTATCTGAAGAACGTACTACCTGTGAAGATTCTGAAGTTTCCATTCCGAGAAGATCCGAAAGATTGCGGTCAAGACCACCACTGGACTATAAACACCCGCACGCTCATTCAAGGTGTGGCGGATGTGATGAACATGACTGATGCTCTATTCATTGCTCTATTCATTATTCTCTTGTTTTAATATTCCATATGCTGTACATATTCGCCAATTCGAATACATACGTGCTGGTTGTTACGCTTCGCTGAATTCTGGATTTCTAGTTCGTCTGGTTATTATACGATACGTACGTATGTTCGTTCCTATGTCAGAGAAGAATGAAAATAACGATTAAAATTAACTTTTAAGCGGCAAAAACTGATCAGGGGGAGATTCGTCTGGTTATACCGATATACGTACGTATGTTCGTTCCTATGTCAGAGAAGAATGAAAATAACGATTAAAATTAACTTTTAAGCGGCAAAAACTGATCACCACAGGGGGAGAAAACACTGGCCAGCACACTGATGTCCTCTACGTAATCGAAGTTAGAACCGAGAGTTTAAAAAGTGGTGGTCAAGCACGGTGTCCGCAGCTCCTAGCTGTGCTACCAGCAGCCTACAAGAGACCAGACATGTTAAAGCTGGGTAGATGACCAAGTGCTAAGCTTGAAAGGAACATGAATCACAAAAGTGAACAACAAAGCAAACGTATGTTGCATCAATTTCAGGACCCTCGCCTGAAGTGCTGACCTAGGCTGAAATGAGTGAACATACGTTGAAAGACAAAATGTGCCATCTGTTAGTGAACTAGTCAGTCACTGTGACTGGTATCATCGGTAAAACTATTATTCTTACTAACCTTATTACTTTTGCTACTTTCGCTGCCATCACTGTTATCGTCCGGAAGTCCAGGTGGACAGTCCAGCAGGACAACACGTTGACTGGAATTTTCAAGCCACTAAAGTGAGGAAAACTGGTAAGAATTTTCAGACGACATGTATGGGTCGGAATCGTTTTGTATGTTCCTCACACCACTCCATACGGTGAAAGCAACACAGTCTGATCTTAAACGGGAGCAGCTGAGAATAGAGTGACACGGTCTTACAGATGATGAATTCGTATTTTCGTTTCCCTACATCTGATCAGGCGTTGTTCACCAAGGAACTCGTGTATCTTTCAGCTCTAGTGGATTTTCGGTGCCTAACTGCCATGTCACCAGAAGGATGTATGAAGGCTGGATTACTGCCAGGTTGCCCAAACCAAGACGGGGTAAGTAGAGAGGCGGAGGTCGGGTTCGAACCACGAACCTTCCGCTCAGTAAATTCGCGCTCTAACCACTGAGTCATCACTTCTCGGTTGTCCTAGCTAAGATCATGTGTATTAAATGAACTCGTGCCAATAGTTCAACGGTTACGCAACATGCACCCCTTTATTGTTCAGAAAAACGTAACGTCACAAGAAAGCGCGCCCTAATGAATTCAAATTCTAATGAAAGCTACCAAAGAAGTTCTCGACGGAGTTCATGAACTCAAAAGATGACCCAAAAATCCACTATTTATATTCTTCATGGAGAGCTCGTTCCAACGCATAAAACAATCTAAAAACTAGATCATTTTCCGTACCTTATCAACAAGATAGACCGTGTCGTAGCCAACGATATACCAAACAGACTAAGGTCATCCGCAGTGGTGTACGTATAGCCTAAAATAGCAACACCGTTTCCGAGGCTTCAATCAACTTCAGTCACCTGAGGAAAAGGGGCCGTTCGGGTGGAGTAGGTGATTAAACTGGCATTATGAATAAGAGTTGTTCAATACTAGCTTTGTAGGACAGACTAATTGACAACTACAGGTGCTTGTTGTCGGGCGCAAGAGATGCTTTTTTCCACCTCACAATGCATTAAAGTATAAGAAAGGTTGAAGTTTCAGCCATTGCTCTCCACGCCCTAGCGGAGTGGAAACTCAGCTGGACTCAGCCTATACCGAAAACTATAAAAAGAGAGATTCAGTTGGGTTCCAGGTGAGTCTCTCGCAAAACCAAATTTATTTGTAAACGAGTGTAGTTCACTAATACAGAACGATGTTTTGCGCAGTGCCTGGCGATTCACACCCAATCCGTGTGTGTCGACCGAAGTGGTGGTCTGCCCATGTCAGCCGTCTGGTCAAACCTGATCAATAAACCGACTAACCAGACGTGTGATGCGTTGACTTCAGCCTAAAACCGCAGACGTAGGCGTTCCCTTTGACCAATAACGACGCTCCTGTAACTTCCTTGCTACGGTAGACGTCAGCTTGGCTTCTACTTTCTGAGATTTCAATTCCTCAGCTCGTGAAGCAGGTCAGCCGTTGGGATCGAAGCGTCGGGCAGCGGGATTCGGTAAATTGACGTTGTTTCTCTACCGTTATCTAACCAAACAAGTTGTTCCACACGCCGCTCACACTTACCTAATTCATTCGCACCGAATTCGGTGCGGATATTCTCCTTGAACTTTGGTCGATGCGTACCGGTCAGAGATCGTTCATGATTTGGCTTATTTTAGCCAAACCATGAAGAAAATGAACCCCACACTCAGTAGTATCCAACATGTTTGAGTGGTGTGCAGTTCGGAGTGTCGGGATTCGCCTGAAGTCACTTGTCAGAACCCGAATTACACGGTCACGTTTCCGCTGCTCACGAGTGAGAACAGCGTAATGGACGATATATGCTACCGTACTGAATGTTCATGATGACAGGGTTCCACACCATAAAATCAACCCTGGTTTGGGAAAAATATGCTAATGATATTTGTTCCACGCTGGACACTAGTGATTTTTTTTATTATTGAATACCTTTTTACATATTGTACAAAAGCACACAGCAAAACGGCATCCGGAGAAGAACTCAACGGTTTCTCGTAGCCAATCCTCGAAGAGTTTTCAGCAATATTACGAGTCATAACGAAAATCTTATGTGAATGAGAGTATCCGGTGAAACAAGCATCTGTTTTATAGACATGATATGCTGCTCACAAGGTTGCTGAAAATTCTTCGACAGCCCACGACCGGTTTCGCCCTTCTTGGGGCTCATCAGGTAGGCGCAGTTCGCGAATTTCCATCAACTTATGTTCTACTTGAACCCAAATTACACGAAACTAGAAAAATACATCCGTACGAATATCGTTTTGGTTACCATGTATCGTTGTGTATTCAAGCTGATGGTATCCAAGGGAGGCAGTGAGCATGCAGTGACAACCAAATACGTATGTGTATGTACACGTCGTTTATGTCGTGACAATCACTTGTTGTTATAGTGGATATCAGTTCAATATCTTCTGATCAGGTGTACTCGGGAAGCATGTGAGGAAGCCATTTATGGATAAGGCGTTTCCAAATGATCGAGTTAGACTGTAGTCGAATTCTTCCGATTTAATGGCACATTAAAAACAGTTATGAGTTATTTGAGGAACATAGTTGGTCGAAAACCTAAGAAAGTGGTCAAAATCACTACTTGTTTTTTGGGTGGACTTCTTTCTGAAAATCCGTCTGGTAATGTTCATATCCTATTTCATTGGAGAGGTGGGAAGGATGGAACGAATTTGCCGAGGGAAACAAGTATTAGCAGGAGGAAGCTACTTTTTATTGAACGTGATCATATTCAGCGGCGACCATACCATATTGGAAACAACGGTTCTCGTCTGATCACCAAAGTTAAGCAACGTTGAGCCCAGTTGGTTCGTGCATGGGTGACCGGCTGGGAATACCGGGTGTTGCGGCCCTGGTAAAACCATTTAAGTATGTTTAAATCAGTCTCGAAGAGACTGGACCTTATCGTGGTGTGGCGGTTTGTGTACCTCGGCGACCCATTGAGATATACTGGGGGGTGTCCGCGCGACAGAGTCTCTCATAGAGTCTCACAGAGTCTCTCATACCAGGTAAGTCAACGGTTAGAGGTCTCCTGGCCCTCCAGGTTGTGGTTTGGAACATGTGGCGATTTGTTCCGTAGAAATGGTAATGCAGTTGCATTTCCCGCCAAACACCGCTGCCTTGCGGTTAGGCTTTTGAGCCAAAGGCTTTGGTTGAGGACCCTTGTCGTCCTCCTGTCTAGGTTCGGGCGCCCTGGCAGTATCCCAGCCCTCGTGCAACCACACAACTAACACTACTCTCACGCCACATCGGTCACTATTTAAAAACAGCCTTGCTAGTGAGATTACTAAGAAACACGCCTTGTTTTCATTTAGATAGATAATAATCGTTCAGCTGTAACACCGTTCGGCGGCTAGCTGCCACGCCATCCGAGGGAAGCACGAGGGCTGGGTTAATGCCAGGTCTAGACAGAGGAAGTCGAGAGGCGGTGGTCGGGTTCGAACCACGGACCTTCGGTCAGTAAATTTGCCCTCTAACCACTACTGAGCCATCATTTAATGACTCACTGAATTGTATTCTTAGTGGTCTTACATGTAGGCTATCCGATTCCGGGTTCCAAGTTATAGAGGAGGAATAAAACTCATACCTTCATTTACTGTCTTTAGATGCTTTGTTAAACGAAAGCCGAACCGCATCTTCTTTAGGGTTCTGAGCGAGTGGATTTCTGAAGGATAAGTTTGGCGAATGAAATGTTTTCAGCAGCCTTTGACTCAAGTCACGAAGTGGACTGCAGATAGCGACTTGTGTTCTGGTTGTGAACGATCGTTGGTACGCAGCTTCATGTGCCTCCTCGGCATGAAGCCACGTCACAGAGGGAAAAATCATCGTTGACATAAATGGCTTGAATCAGTAATGAATCTACCCATCAACGGTGATCATACTACCGACTGATTTAGTACAGTGAGACGAATGCGATGCTGCATGCAAGCCCATGGCGCTGACGTAGACCCCAGAGAAAAGAACGGTTGGCGAATATTCGTAACGTACTACTCACAAGGTTGCGGGAAATTCTTCTTCAGCAACCTTATCAGCTGTGCATTACGAATATACATGTATCGCGTTATCTCGAATATCGTAGCAGCTGCAACATGAAGCGGCCTGGTGCAGCACATTCAGTTGCCTGGAAACATCACAAATGAGATATTCGGCTAGGTTCCAGGTCCCTTGCAAAACCAAATTTGTTTGCTGAGTGTATTTCGCTAATGGTTGGCGGACTTGTAGGGGCCTGTTACAAGACACCGGACGGCCTAAACCAGACGGCGTAACAACGAGTACCGAAACCACCCGTCAACTTCTTTAAGTTTCGGTGTGATGCTGCGCCTACCACGCGATGGTGTTAATGTCTAAACTGCGCTATTCCGTTGACCGTCCTCGCAATAATGTCATCCTCAGATATGTGCTCATTAGAAAATGGAACATACATGCCAAGTGTTTGGTGTAAGCAAGTGTACCGGTGAGTACGCCCTCGTTCTACAGAGCTAATCCTACTAAGGTGTGTTGATCAGGTCAGTGATCTTTGGGACTGCATTAGGGAGACTGACACCGTTCCGCATAGCTCACATGCTTCACAGCATTGTGATGCGTCGCTCAACAGGCCCTCTCATGCCTGCTTGGATAGCTGATCTTCATGCCATTCTGTCGGGTACCAAATGAGTACCAAACTTCATGCCATTCTGTCGGGTACCAAATGAAAACCACAGTTTGTCTAACTTGCCTAGAGGCATTCCAACCAGTGGATCTTCTGGCGTAGCCTATTTCGAACTCCAAGCTACAGCTGACCCTGGGAAAGCTGTTTTAGGATGAGTTTCGGCTATTCCTTTCAAATCGCCCAACCACCACACTCGGTTTTCGCATCAGACTGCAGCGAATTCCAATAGTGTTTTCCCTTCGAACTATTTTCGTGTTCTGGATTCTGTTTGCTCACATAATTCGGAGCGCTCTGCACAGACAGCGCTAGTGAGATTGCTCAAAACCTCGGGCATGTGGTTCGCATAGCGTCCAACTCTCGCTTTCGCACAGCAGGGAAGACGTTTCAACAACCTGATATACTATATATAGTCTTGGTGTCTATTTCGGGGTGATGCTTGCTTCACTCGCTTTTCTCAGGACAGTTCATTTGACCATCGAGTGCCGGACCTTTGGATAGCGTAGTGCCAATGCTACGCTGAAGTGTTACAACTACTAGCCAGGAGGTCGCGGATTTCATGAGATGCCTACTGCTGATTATTCCCAATAGGGATGAGACCGCTATACAGTGCTTTTCGGCTTTTCAGCATATATTGGCTTCTTCATAGGACGAAATATCTATCAATTGGGAGACTTTATTTGCATGTAAATCAGTCCACTCCGCTTACAGAGCAACATTCTCTAATGAACAAGAAAGCATCAGGCGACACATCTAATCGATGTGGCCATCAGCTGCCTAAGAATTCAATGCCAACTACTGTAATCTACGCTCTTATTCCTCCATTTTATCGAGTCCAACAGTCCAGAAAGTCAGTCTCTCAACATGAGAGTGGGATTCTGAAGGCTTATAGAAAGTGATCGATGTTGAAAAATGTTCGATCGACTGGATGAACATCCGTAAGCTGCAGTCTTTTTCAATTGGTTGGTACTCGTGTTACTCAAATGGTATTACAGTGGTTCGAGGTCATCGAACGCAAACGACAGCGGTGCTTGGGATCAATTCAACCTGACAGGAGAATACGATAGCCTAACTGGATCAACTCGTCCTCTTTGGGTGTTCAGCTGCAACCCATCACCTAGTAATCAATGAGTCAGGTTCATCGAAATAACTGATAATATATGGTTATAAGTGGAGAGGTAATTCACAGAAAATTAAAGGCGAACAAGTAGCCCCGGAGTGTTGGGACAATCACGAACAACCGAGAGAAAAACGATGTCTCGATAAATCAGTCGTCGCCAAGGTTAAACTCACAACAATATAAACAGAAAGAATAACACAATGTGGGTCCATTCTAACAAGATAATAAATGTACAACCAGCCCATCGCCTTTCAAGCAGCCGACCCTGGCATGCAGGTCAGGGGCACAAGTGATAACGATAACTACAATTCAGCACAGGCTGGCATTCAAAAAGGCGGCTAAGTGATCACAGGGACTATTAAATTACCCAAAAATTATGCTTTTTATACGAAAGCCATAGGATGCAATAGTCCACGTAAATATACAGAGGGACTAGCCATAAAGAGGTGGCAGTAAATGAATAATGACGTAGTTACATGCACGAGTGCGGTGAGATAAAGACTCGTAGCTGTACAGAAAGAACAAGGCATCAGCTGACATAACAAAATGTGAAGTGCGACAGAACCTGCTGTGGCATCGGATCACAGAAGTATTAGTGGCAGGATTGGATATCCACAAGCCATGACAAAAGGTGGGTTTTGTAGGGGGCCTGAGGTAGTGGCAAAGCCAGTTGGTGTGAAGAATCTCACCTCCGAGAGGCCGTGAACTGAGGTGAGCTAATGGAAGATCGGTTTGAATAAGGGGATCGATTCTGATTGTGGTGTGCGACAGAGGAGAAAGTTAGGCCGCGTGCCCCACGGGTCCCTCCGCTTGCAGCTCCCGTCAGTTCATGTGTGCCCTGAGTCACAGCAATGATCATGACAGCAACACAGGTAGGTCGGGAAAACAAATTTGGTGAGGAGCGTGAAGGTTGTCGAAAATGGATGGTCACATGATGTTCGCGTCCCACATGAGCATTCCAATGTAGTGGAAATAGAGTGGTAGCAAATAATGTACGACCAAGCGGTTTTTGCACCGTTACTTGATCCAAACAAACCCTCTCCACGAGACAAGGGCCTTCGTCATCCATCCAAGTTTCGTAACATGCCGGTGGAACGACACGCCCATGAACTAAGAGGAGAATGGGAGCAACCGATTGGAGCCACGATTTGCTGACATTCGGTTTAATTGTATGGGTGCTCATTGGCCAAGTGAACGACACGGTTACAGAACCCGCTCGGATATTGATCCACTGACAGGGAGAAACCAGTGCCACTTGTTTTAGCCCGGCCCGGACAAGCCAATTTCGGACCAATCTTGTTACACTGACTGAAAGACGTGCGTGGTGGGCGGCAACCAGATCGTGGAGCCGACGTAAACTATCCACTGAGGGCAAATCATCCGAAGCATCCAAAGGGTTCGTATAAGTGGTTTGGGATGAGGAAGCGTGTGATGCGGAAACAGGAGTTGGGGAACCAAGCGTCGCACTTAAGAGAAGTGTCTTCGGTAGAACGGGTAGCTCCACATTAGGAGGTGGCTCTGGCGTGGGTACGGACGGGAGTAGACTGTCGGGAGATCTTAACTTGTCTTGTAATTCAGCAGCTGCAACAGACAATTTGGTGGACTGATTGGTGGATGATGCACGGGTATTGAGCATTTTCATGATGAACGACAGTGCAGTTGTGCCGCTCTCCACCTAAAAATGTGAAGAAAAAGGCCGATTCACTCGCCAAGGAGTTTCAAGAGTGTGTTTTGTAAGATCGAAAAGTTTTATTTTAGAAAAATAGGACTCCGCTTGACTGGAGGTAGCAGCGGTACAAAGTATACTGTTCTGACCTGAATTGAGCCAAGATGCCGAACGGTATTGCATAAAATACCAAAGGACAAACAAGCATGGACCGATCATCTTGTTTGGCAAAACTCCTCTACTATGCTTCTGGGTAGTAAGCACCATCGATCAGTGCCGTCGAACTTGTGCTTACGGTCGTCAGAGAGAGGGAGGGAGAACAGACCTGTTCTAATAGCACTGGGTGCATTGTTTCTCCGAAAGCAAAACACAGACGTAAATTCTACTTAAAAAGGCGCTATCTTCCTTAGCATGAGCAGGTGAGAGGAAGTCAACATTGCCGCCTAAGCTGCCAATACCTTACATATAGGACATTTACGTGATTCACCACTCCGAATCCATAGATTTGGTCTTATGTTCAAGCAGCTATACGCACCTAAAAAGCCTTCTGGCTTTGCAAGCTACCATTACAAGGGACATTTTGACATTAAGATCCGTCCTCCCCCGTGGGTTCGGTTTCATTCGGATAGCAAATCATTGGACGAATCGTTCATGATGGCAGCCCTCTGACAGCCAGATGTTTTGACTTCGATTATGTCCTGGTTAAAATCTTGTTAAGCAGTTCTTTCTACAATCATTCAAATGCAGTAAGCTGTTCTGATACAAGCCACTATCGATTAGTTCAGGTTATTCTAATTGCCGAGGAGGAAAGGAGAGGACAGGGATATCCAAATGAAACTGTGAAAACTGTCATTCAAAGACATCAATATAAATAAAAAACAAGGAGAAACAGAAAGTCAGTAGATCAAAGTCGAAATATAGTCCTACGCAAACAGACTGAATGCCTGGATCCGGTCAATAGTGAGTGATTAACATGAACTCACCGAATGCGAACAGGGTGGGGTTCATGTTGTGTGACAAGATTGCGAACGAAACGAAACTAGCCTAAAATAATTAAACAGAATACCTCGAGACGTATTGTAGCCGCTCATCGTTGCAATAATGGAGAGGTAGGGTACCAATGCATGGGCCAAGATTTAGCTCGCGGGAAAAAGCTGATTCAGTGGTACAGCGATGATTACTACACACGGGAACATGTGATTGCATCCTGGAATGCCCTACCACACGAGCACTTTCGCTGATCCTAGAAGGGTCGGGTGGAAGTAGAGGAATCGGTTGAATTATTAGTTCCAAGCTGACCGGTTTGTGTAGCCGGTGGGCTTTGTTGGAGGTAACACCTGTTGTTCAGTCGGCTGTTGACTAACTCAGAATCTGACTACTGGTGAACAGTTAAACTGATCAACCTAGAAATTAAACGTACCTCGCGAAAGATTCGATAATTACTCATCAAAGGGTTCGGAATGTTATTTTTCGCAACGAATTCCGTGCCGATGACATGGCGAAATTCGATCACCAAATGGCTGAAGAAACCTATTTGTTCAGTAGTAGTCAGAATTTTGAAAGGAGCAAGGTCGCTCAGTGGTTAAAGCGCGAAAATACTGACCGGGAGATCCTTGGTTCGAACCCGACCTCTGCCTCTCGAATTCCCCTGTCTAGGCTTGGGCAACCTGGCAGTATTCCAGTCCTTGTGCCCCCGAAAGGGTCCTGCAGCTGAACGATGAACGATTTGAACTTTAAAAAATCGCTCAGCTGTAGCACCCTTTCGGTGCCTAGCTGCCAAAGAAGAGGGAGGCACGAGTGTTGAGACACTGCAAGGACGCCCAAGCCTAGGAGGAGCAAGCTAGATGCTGAAGTTTGTTTCGAACCACGGAAATTCCGCTCGATACGCTGGCGCCTTAATCACTTGGCTGTCTCGAGCTTGATAGGTTAAGAGTTGGAGAAATCAGCGAACACGCCTGAACTAACCGCACCTTGTCACGATCACAGAGTTGCCCGACCTTCCTTGAATGATACGAAGGGTCACAAGAACATCCATTAACATTGTTGAATCAACTATTTACACATGATAATGCGAAAACTCAATCCAGAAGACTAGTCCCGCGTTTCGCTACCAGTAGTCCCATCAATATGTTGTTTCATTGCACACCATTCGCAGGCTAGAAGACAGAGGAAGGAGGTATCGTGAACTTACCTGATAGAAATTTGACCCAGCAAGGATTAACATGGTGGC
>NW_008751746.1:0-3409 GCF_000715545.1 Opisthorchis viverrini
GGTCGGGTTCGAACCACGGACCTTCAGGTAGGTAAATTCGCTCTCTGACTACTGAGCAATCTCTAGCGATGCATGGAACGTGGAATTGTGTTGATACCTGAAACCCATTCACCAATTGGGATATTACCTTCAATAAATGACGGCAAATAAGAGGCTGATGTTAACTTGTTAACGTGTTATGAAACAGACCATAGCACCAGCTGGCAATGGTCTAAAGTATGTTCACTTGCATGGGAATATTCATTTCTGGGCCGGTCTTCATCCAGTAACTGTAGAAGCCGTTAAGGCGCAAGGTTGCCGGAGGTTAAGCGCTGCGTGATTTCACGATAATCATAGCACACTCATCACTTTGGTGGACTGGTAGTAATACAGAGGTACACCAAACTTGAAACACGGACTCGGACTTTCAGATTGAAAAACCTAAAGAAGTGGTTTGAGAAGTGCTGGGTTCCAGGATAATAGGCATCAGTAAGGATCTTGTCTTATTTCCATCAATTATCTGACGGAGTAAAATCAACAGATTTAGCGATACAGGGTGCCGCCGCCTTTTAAGATAGGGAAACTGTTTGCCGGATATCCATATAGCCTAACTGGTCCACAGTTGCACGGGGGCTGGGACACTGCCAGGCTGCCCAAGCCTAGACAGGGGAAGTCGAGAGGCAGAGGTTGGGTTCGAACCACGAACCTTCCGGTCAGTAAATTCGCGCTCTAATCACTTGGGCCATCTCACCCAAAGGCTGATAAAGACAGGGTTTACCGAAATCTGTTGCGACTGCTTCGGTCAGCAAGAAGCACGGATATAGCGTTCAAGAGAGTGATATGAATGCCCAGATTGGACGACTAAGGCCGGAGGAAACACAGATAGGTGGCAGAATGGGGATCCATCTTTAGTATGGATAACAGCGAACGACCGCTTCGGTTGTGTGCTCACTTATCCGACACAACCGAATGACTACTGGGTATCTTGTGATAGCTAGCAATGATTGCTACCAAGAAACTCACACCAGCAGGCAACGAATACGACGGCGCGCGCAAATCCATCAAATGCCAAATAGTGAAGAGCCTAAGAAAGCCCGAGAGCTTTGGCGGACATCGAAAGCTCAGATGGAAGCTTTTGTTTTCAGAAACAGCCGTGCCAATAATCAATTGATCAACTGACAATAGGAAAGCAACAGTCATTCAACCTTAAGTGAAAAAGGTACATCATCAATTCACTTCCAAAAGCGCCGACTGGAAAGTTGAGTCGGACACTTCGGACAGCAGTTTAGCTGCTCACCTACAGAACTGACTGCGGGGACAGTGCGCGCACACGAATGTAATGTAAACCACAACCACCTGTCAGAAGATATAAAATTCGAAACATGCGTACTAAAACGTAGAAAGACACCAGGACTGGATGGTATCTAGTCCTTTTCAATGACGGGGAATCCCTGGTGACCCATCTGATAAAACGGACTGGTGCGATATGAAGTGAAGAGGTTCCTGCGAAATGGGATACGTTGACGGTTATCCCTGCCTTCAAAAAGGGTACGCGGGTGCTGTGTGAAAACATGGTAGCCGTGGCATCCAAGGTGCTCTCTGGTATTATCCTTAGAAGTTGACTGAGCACGGACGCAGATCCATGAAAATCAAGCTGGCTTCCGACCGACAAGAGGAATTGTAGCCATGTCTGTGTAGCCAAGATTTCCCCCCATAAATTCTCCAAGGTGCCTCTGGTATTATCCTTAGAAGTTGACTGAGCACGGACGCAGATCCATGAAAATCAAGCTGGCTTCCGACCGACAAGAGGAATTGTAGCCATGTCTGTGTAGCCAAGATTTCCCCCCATAAATTCCTGACCCTCTGTAAGGGGCTATACGCCAACTCCCGCACATGTGTGAAGGTTAACGGAAGCTCAAACCTGAGATCACTAAACCAAGCGGTGTCAGACAAGGCTATCCCCTTTCAACTTTCCTCTTCAAAATTGTCATTGATGCGGTTACGGAAGACTCACTGCCAGACTAAGGCCTATGGAGTCGAAGTGCTCCCCGGGCATTCAGTTACAGATACAGAGTATGCAGACGACATAGCTCTTCTTGGGGAGAGATGGCTTAAGTGGTTAAAGCGCAAATTTACTGACCGGAAGTCCGTGGTTCGAAACCGACCTCTGCCTCTCGACTTACCCTGTCTAGGCTTGGGCAACCTGGCAGTATCTCAGCCCTCGTGCTTCATTCGGGTAGCATGGCAGGAAGACACTGGGTGTTACAGCTGAGTGATAGCCATTCTTGCACGACAGTGAAGCGACAGTATCAACACTACTGCTGCTGTATTTGATGATGATGGATCTGGCGCCGTCATATACAAAACGAACAATTCTACTTCATGATTTGGCATGCGCCTAACACCTTAAAATATACAATGCAGTGTACAGTGCACAGTAAAGGGCTCAAACCCTAACTTCATGTTTGTGGATGAGTCAAATGAGGTAAACGAATCTGTCTACCTGTGCAGCCTCATCAGCCCCGGTGTTGTAGCCATCGATCCGGACTGGGAGAACTACATCAGTTTTTGTGAACCTGAATTACATGTGGCGTAGGTATGATACCAACGTATTTGCCAGGGGTCAAGTTTACGATGCTGTGGTGCGCTCCATATTATTATACAGGTCGTAAACCTGGCCGCCGCACGCTGACATCAAAGAACTTTCAGTTTGACCGTCGATGTCTTCGAAGCATTACTCGGTTCTGGTGGGAACATCGGATCAGTAATGCTGAAGTTCGTCGAATGGTTTCCGGAAGAAAAAACACCCAGGATAGATGAACCGATCAAACTTCACAGGTTGGGCTGGTTTGGTCATGAGCTTCATATGCCGGTTGACAGGCTTTCTCGACAAACCATTTTCGAACACCCACGACAGGGGCTGAAATGAGCCAGGAGATCAAACAATGACTCGGCAGCGAAGTATGAAACTAACACCGACGAACTTATGTGCGCTGGTCATTTCTGTCTCCCTGTATCGGAAACCCAAGACGGGACTCATCAACGATTAGGGGAATAATCACGGTCCAGTCGCGCGCTCAATAGTGCTCACGTCCGACCTAAAGCTGCCACCTTGACGTGGTGGTCGGGCTCCGTACTGCAATGATCCCGCGGGCTACACTGGCTGGAACTTCGTTCCACAAGGTGCAGCCATGCCAGGAAGGCCAAAGGGGAGCAGCCAGACCAAGAGCAGCGAGACCGCGTACTACGAGTAATCGTGCTGCGAGGCGGTCTGGGGGTAAAGTCGTACTGTCCTCTGCGACAGGAGTGTGAAGGCAGTAAGGTGTTTCCCCCAGGCGACCAGCATGTCCATATTTATGGAAGCAGCGATGCTGCTTTCCCCCGAGGAAGGACGGGTTAGAAAAGGTCGGCTCCAAAAACCGCACACTCC
>NW_008751746.1:10522-29334 GCF_000715545.1 Opisthorchis viverrini
TTCTCTACTATCCATGAGATCAACGTGAGCACCCGCTACAATGGACTACGTGACGATAGCTGACAGTTCACTTTTGATTGCTAAGGATCGTGCGCTCCGCCCACGCTGGATGTCGGTTTAAGTGCTACATCAAGAAAGAAGCCAAATCACAGGCGTGGGTAGTTCCAGCAAGTGATCGTGGTCCTACAATTTCACAACCGGAATTCTCACTCCTAAAGTAGTTCGGGGGGCACTCGGTATAATTCGTGGTCAATGGAATAACCAGAACCACCTTCGGTAGATCTCGGACCAGCTACACACACCGAGAAGGACACAGTTGGTAGATTCCACAGGTATCACAAACCAAATACATGATTTGATTAGATGAACATCATTCACGAGATGAAAAATCTGTTAGAAACTCCTACAAAGAGCTGATCGCCACGTACATCTGGTACGTGTCGCCAGGTTGCAAAAAAGCAAATAAGTACATACACTATTTGTTTGGCATACAGACTACAGTCAGTTGTGTACCTATGGATCCTCTTTTATACGCGCTGATGGCATTAAGATAGCTTATGTGTTTAAGGCCTGTGACTCTGTTTCTACTCTTGCTGACATTCAGTCTGACCTGAATTCCTTATCTCTCCGGTCATCTAACACATGTCTTTCTTTCGCTGTTCCGAAATACCAAGCCCTGTCACATCAATTCTAGGTTCCTCCTGGGACTCTTGCTCTTAATTGCTTCTCGAATCCTACTCTCCCCGAAGTGAGAGACCTAGGCCCTAGATAATCCTCCGCGTCAAGCCTTAACCGACATGCAAGGTACAAAGTGGTTAAAGCTCGAAAATTGCGCTTACTTTCACCTATCAATCCATATTAAACCATGTTTACTTGCCATTCTTGAACAATTTGTAAGACCCATTCTTGAATCATGCCCTGAATTCGCCTCACAGTATTCGCCGGCATGCCGGACAGCTGTGTGGACTGTGCAACGCTCGTTTACTAAATCCTAGTTTCCATCGTCATCTACGATGCCGTATCATCGCTGTTTGTCGCTTGGGCTGGATCCATTATGGCTAAGGCGCATCAGGTTGAATCTAGGCCTTCTTCATCGCCTAATCTACCGGCGGATTGGCATAGCTGACTGCTGCCCTGAATTTTTTTCGTGCTTTCCCTATAATATCCGCAACTCTGGATTTTTACTCCCATCGTCCACCAGCCAAACTGCTTTTAAACAAAACTTTTTCATATGCCTGTATTCCGAACTGTTGAACAAGTTCCCCTCCCATATCCGTACTATCCCATCTCATGCAGGCTTTCGAAAGACCATCGATTCTCTTCTTTTGGGGGAGCTGAGCGCCTTTTTGTGACTCAGCTTACACTAGGCACTTTATTGAAATAGGCCCCAAGCCCTTGTGATCCGCGCACTCACCCTGGCTGTCCTGTTACTAGATCCTAGCATTAACACTCACTAGCCTGAACCCATTAGCATTAAACCACAAGTGCAACAACCACCCTCCCAAGTGTTCTTGTCTATAATTTACCCCTTTATCTATCTCTTATGCAGACGTTCACTTCCTGCGACTACATCTTTAGCTGACCGAATCGCAGTCGAATTGCAGAGAGTGTGTAGCGCCTGCCACAGTGATTGTCGTCAAGCCCGTCTCAACTGACCTGGTTGTATCTCCGTCCTGTGGCTTTATACTTTTTTCCCAGCTTAATTATTCCTGGTTCTTCAGGCTTGTTCCCACCCGTGAATAGCTCTGTCAGGTCTATTCAATGTCCGGTGCTTTGCTCTGACTGGATTGAACTAAACTCAGCTAAACCGGAGCCTTAGTTCCTCACTGTCATGGACCATTCTTCATCCCCTGAGCACGCGTATCGAATGGTGGGTCTGAAGATGCGCCATGAATACGATATTAGTTTGGCTCCAGGGCCCACTCATTCACACACACACACAACACGGGCGCGCCTCTACTTGACAAGGCGGTTCGCACCAATGCTTAATCTCCGTTTGGCCATGGTATACAGGTTGTGAATATATCCATTCAACTCCCATAGCCCAAAGAATGGTTGACACTTCATTTGCCTCCGCGACCTACCTCTTCCAGTGGCTGTTTTCCGTTTGCTCACTCGAGATGACTAAGCTGTTTTACTGGCCTGGCTCGCCCGATCGGATGAAATAGATGGTAGCTGGGGTTGTTCGTTAATGCACAAACCGCAATGATGACTACTTATGGGCTTGTCACCCTGCACATCTGGTAGCGTGCACGAGGGTTGAAAAACTTGTATGGTGGACGGGTACGCCCTGCATGGAGAGTTGCCCTGTTAGGTTGAACCATGGCGCGTTCGTATAGTTACCGCCCCTCCAAAAGCACGGTTGTATCGCCCATCGCCGGTGGTTCTGGGCTTGGCACCGTTGCTGTTTTTTGTTTAGCTAGATTTGACTTGTTCGGTTGTCACTTGTCTCGCAAGAAAATCACAGCTGTCTTTTTCATTGTGTTAATATATATATGCACGGGGTAGGCTGGAGGTACTGTGTGAGGCTCACGGAGAACGTCGACGTGCATGGAATTTCCAACTTCTTCTTATTTGGGTCACACCACTCCACATCCACTTCATCATCCAAACATAGCACACACGTTCTTCCCTCTTGTCTTCTGGGACAATCATATGCACAGAATGCAAATAACTCGTTATTTCCTGATTACCGGGAGTCACAGAAATCGCTCGATGACTGTTGTTTCTATGCACTATTCGTTTACTGGAGTTGAAGCGGTAAATAAGCCACTGGTGATCACTGATCTTACCCTCCCGTTAAATTGACGCAGCAGATCTCGGTTAAGCCACGATTCTTATCCATTATCTGGGGAGCTGTTGCCTGACCGCTTTTTACCTGTCTACTGTCGCTGCTCACTTTAACCCCTCCTATTCCACAACGGAGATCCTATGTCAGGATTCCTTTGGTAGGATAAAAACTACCGCCCGTTCCAACTAGGCTAACAGCAAGCCTCCCCGATAGCTACCTAGACGGCAATGCCTTTATCTTCCCAAAACTAGGCACCGACTATGACCCAACTAGTACTTGGTTTCTGGGTGAGCAAACTAATCCACTTTTCCTGGGTCCATTTGGCTTGCTGTCATCCCCTTTTAGACTTTTCTCCATTGGCACCGTTTTGTCATATGCCCCTGGACTGTTGCCGGACACTATTGCTCTCATCTCCTTCTTCATGCTCCTCCTTCATTCTCCCTCCCCCTAAGCGTCAAACTTCGGCTGCAGCTGCCCAAACTCCCCGCAGAACTGTTACTCATTCAATCCGGCTGGTGCCTGGTCCATATTCACATGGTTCTTTTAATGGTAGGTAAATTATCCATGACCCTGCATCGGCCAGACTCTCCGTGCAAACCAGATCCAGCTTCTACGGAAATATGTATCCCCTTTCATATCGCGGCAGCCTTGACGACTATTACGGGGATATCCATAAACCAAAGCATGTCAATGCAACGATGTCATGTCACTGTCATACCCAGTGTGACGGCACGCCCAGAATCTCAGAAGCCCGACCACAAACTCCCATTCACTCGAGCCTGCAATTGCAGCTACGAAAAACTTTTCCAGTTGTCCCCAACCGTCTCTGGGACGAGTCCATTCTAATCCGATGAATCATTTATTCTGATTTGACCGACCTGGTTTTCTGCTGCAACTTTGTCTTGCCACCCAGAAGTTCAACTCCATACGCGATTTTCGCCTGACCCTATGCATTAGCACCATGTCCTCAACCAGCTTATCCTTTGCATCTGACTTCCATTCAACAGTGCAACCAGTCGGTCTACTTAGTTTCAGATTACTCCAAATTTTTGAGACAAAACTTGCCATTTGTTCCAAATTCAAATTATTCCATCCGTATATATACTTTTGGATACCCATTATCCGCACAATGCTGTCAGCTGCAAAACGTTTACAAGTGGAGTAAAAGTTTCCGGGTCAAAATATTTCCCTTTGTTGCGCATGCGCTCGAACCAAAAATTGTTCTAATTTACCCTCATGTTTGAAGCCTACCGAATTAAATTGTTCGCAGGAGCAGCCATGCGCCTGGCCATAAAGATTTGTGGGATAAATTTCCAACATCGATGAGACCCCAAGATGCCGAAATGGGACTTAAATGTTTGGACTGGTAACCGAAATCAATTGTCCGATTGCTTAAGTCCATTAGAGACACGTCATGGCTTTCGGAAATTCAATCACATTGTGCGAATACTGAGCACCCAAACTTCGCGTCGCATCTTAGACGCACACTCAAATGTCCCCTGAAACCGTGTTTCGAAAAGGGCAACTTCAGTATAGAGTTTTGTCATTTGATTGTAATTATTTGGGCGTCTAAGGTCTTCCCACGCGACTACAGCTTCATTAGAAGACTCGGGGTCCGGTTTTGGCGCTGGATTAGCGTTTTAATGACTGTCGGTGGCTCCGCCCATCCACGAATTTTGTCGGAATGGTTTCCCCGCGCGTTTTCTTACGGACTAGGTTTGGAAATAACCTCAAAACGATTTGGACAATAATCACACCAACTACGTCCGCGCGAACACAAATTGGAGCGGCCATTCGCAACTTTGATGTGAAAAAATCTTCTATGTTTGCAGCAAGCGTCCAGCTGAATTCGTAGAATTCGTCCCACTTTGTACATCGGCATACGTTTTATCTGGTTTAAGGCAAAGCAAGCGTCGAATTCGTAGAATTCGTCCCACTTTGTACATCGGCATACGTTTTATCTGGTTTAAGGCAAGTTTTGATCTTCATTGATATGATATACCACCAGTATTTCTATTGGATAAACTGTTGAGTTTGTAGCCCAGTAAGATGGCCATTGCCTATAAGTCTCTCCTCGAATTGAGCGGACTGAAACGGTCCCCTGGGAAACGCTCGTCTGGAAAATATTAGAGATATAGTTTACTACGGGCAAGAAATCAGATCGGGTATAGTGGTTGCGGTACCGTCATCGCGTCGCCGTACTTGGGTCTGTGGACTGCCCCTTACGTGAACATCTTGGATGAGCCGTTTGTGAGTGTCACCGAAGCTAGGATATTAGTGAGACTATCGAGGGTTCCAAATAGCTCATTGCTGCCATTCAACCGAGGTGATAAGACAGCCAGTCTACAATGAGGACTCAGAATAGGAAAAAGTGTCCGAAAGGTTCACTGTGAAGCCCTTTGATGTGAGTTAAAATGTCGCCCAAAATAACAAACTGTCATTAAGTTGTCACATTCCTAACTGCTTCATTGAGACGACACTGTCTGATTTCAAAAACGGTAATCGATTTTTACGCGCGGATAATAGGTACGGCGTCGAAGCAAACTTGATTTGGCATGCGCGATAATGAGGGCCGTGCATTGGCCAGATTGTGCACAACTAAGTTATCTTGGGACGTGCAGAGACTTGAAATCGCAGTTATCTGGTGTGGTTGCGTGTTCGTACGATGAGTTTACTTCACATTTGGACTGTTACAGCCTAAAGAATAGCGTGGAGTTTCGCAAAACTAGTTGCATCTGAGGAGTCATATTTTGTGTATTTGGTGAATCCCTGTTAGCATCTTTTACTCTCCTATCGATGATGATAATGATATTGTCTTTCGGTCTGCACTCTGTACCTACAAAGTGTCACGTTATCGCAATGATGTTTATTTCAATAGGTGGTTGGCGTATGGTCAGGTGTCACCATGAGGTTAATCAGAATAAAGTTGGGGTTTGTTTGTAGCTGCGGGTGATAGAACAAGTGGGCGATAGGGTAAGAATAGGAAGCGCATTGTTGCGGGTGCGCTATCAAACTGGGTATAGCATTGCCACGCCATCATTGTTCTGAAATGCTTCGGTTTGTGGACGTGACATAGTTGCACGTTGCACATTGACACATGCCCTGCATTTACGATAAGTAGCCAAGGTGGGCAATATCTACTATAGTTGCTAGTCGTTGGTCGTCGTCGGCAGTTAGACTGAGATATCACACATAGATGGAGCCTCGTTTTTATCGACGCGCACAGATACTGGCCTCATGTTTATCATAGGTAGCAGGCATAAGCGAGAGCGCGCACAGTTATGGGTATGACATGTCATCTTTGGCAGTTAGACTGGGACAGTGAGCATAAGTGGTGCCTCAGCGTCGCATACGGCCACTGGCCTAGCAGTTTCAAAGAGTAGGTTGACCATTTCGCGTGCAGTTTTGAGTATGAGGTTGGATTAGGTTACCGGTTGATCAACGCCACACATGGACACAGATTCTGCAGGTACACTAAGTAGCCAAGTCAGGCGATACCGTGTACAGCAGTGAGTACGAGAGGCCATCAGATTAGGCTCTCACGTATGGTTGAAACCTTATTTTTACCGACCCGAATGGATGCTGGCCTGGTGTTTACTGTAGGTACCAGGGATAAGCGACAGCGCGTCGTTGGCCATTGTACTACGTCGCTGTGCATAGGTGAGGTATCACAATCAGCATTGGACGTAGACGCTGGCTTAGCAGTTACAGTAAGTAGCCGAGGCGAGTGACAACGTCTACCGTTATCATGGCGACCGCCTTATGGTTGTCACCACATGTAAAACGTCATAATGATAATGGGCATGATATCTTCAGCAATCTCGTGGCGCCTTATTATCTACAGGCTAGTTATGTATATCCGGGAAGTGGGGTCATCCCCAGATGGCTCTCCATCGCCACTGCACAGTTCTTGCTGCTGTCTAACATTGCTATACTTAATAGAAGTTTAGATCCGTGAGAAGAGCTGGTGTGAACAGGTTCGCCGAACAAGATTTACTTTGCGATTATAATAGCCTTTGTCAAATCTGAGGAGTGTGAAGCAAACAAAAGTCAACAACCAGTCTTCCGGGGTAAAACTTGCGTTAGATTTTCTTCAGATGTTTTCGTTCTAAATTAAGACCTAACAACTCCAAAATATACTTAATTCCGATTTTGTGTCTTATATCACATAAACCGTAACAAAATGCGAATCGGTGATTGCCGTAACCTTGATATTTCGCTCACCTTAAACAAAATGCTACGAGCAACATGGCAACGGAAAATGCAAACGGATTAGACTAACTCCCCGTTAACGTTGCAACCTCGAAAACCCTGTAGTTTTGCGAAAATAATTTGCACGTGCAAGGTAGCCAGCGGCCCACTCCTGCTCGTTGTGACTTTGACCATTTACCAGACCGCCATGGTCGCTCAAGGCCAGCAATGGTTTCAGTTTTGGTTCGTGTCAGCCCGCTTTGCCTTTAAGCTGGCCGTACCTCATGTCCATTGTTCCATGAAAGTTGGAAAACAAACATATTATTGCATCGCGCAATGCCTACTACCCGCAAATCTCCTTGTCGCGCCCCATTCTGTCTGTAAACACCTGATTATTCCAGACAGTATGTCACCCACAGGTTGGGAATAAACATTATTGTTATCAACATCCCCACCTGGATTCTGCCTGCCCTTACGAAAGATTCCGCGATAACTCCATGAATGCACATTTTGCAATTCTTTTTCCATTCTCAGTGACATGCCATAGTAGAAGACACAGCAACCAACAACCGGGGCAAACGATTACAAGCGCAATACCCTAACCACCACATCAAGATCGCCCACACCATTTCGGTAAATCTAATCCGACATATCTTCACGAATCGTCCGTTGCATAACCCGGTCTACACGAGGGAGCAATCAGTCACACTTACAACGGACCTTTCTGAAGTCGTCACAAGACGGTTTGTGCTATCCTGAGTATGTCTCACTGAAGGATGCATTTCACCACGAGCGGTATCCAGGGTGGGTGAGCCTCGTTTGTGATGCAGTCATTGTTTTCAGGCCTGTTCTGCACACAGGTGATGTATAATATTGTATAAGCTAAAAGCAAGCGCCGCGTGGCGCACTTCCATTGGTATCACGTTTTACAGTTGTTCAGAATCGCAATTAAGCAAACCTTAATACTTTCGCATGATATCTTAGTGGCAAAGGTGTTCTGCTTTGGATGACTCTGGGGGATTCTGTGTTTCCCGACTGATAGAGTAACTGTTTTCTATTTAACATTTTGTGGCTAATCTTTACCAATTTTAACACAAAAACAATTTTCCAGCAGGTAAGACGGTAACCGTCGAAAGTTACATTCCATCCGCTGCCCAATAATATATTATAAACCAAATCCGTATCAAAGGATGTCGGTCAACAGCGGCTTCCTCGGACACAAACGGCATTCACTCAGGACCGTAGGCTACAGCTCACTTCGTGCCCTAAGTCCAGGTTCTTCGCCCAAAAATGGCTCCCTGATCTGACTTCTGTACAGCTCGGCAACGCACATTCACCTAAGGTAAAACACGTTCCCGGCGCCAGTAGTGCATTCCGCTTGTTAGTTTGGAAGTTTACAACGTGACTTCGTTAATAACTGCAGTTGCCCCTTGGATGCGTCTGACAGCTTGTGCCTGTGAGTGTCCGTTCGTCAATCTATCGGCATTTTGCTTGGACCCAAAGTAGAAGGAATTCGCTAGATACACTGACTTACATACTACACTTGCTCTCTTTTGCTTGAATCCACCATACAAATTGACTGTATCCACACACCCTCCCGGTACTGTGCACACGTGACAGCCTTTCCCCTGGAAGCCCAGTTGAACTCAAGACAAACGTATAAAAGTGGATGCATTATTGTATTCCCACTTATTTGCGTTTTTTAGACTTCACGTTGGAGGCTTTGGGAGTGTCGCCGATAGACAACAGCTTACGTTTTTCCTCAGAAATTCCGCTTGTTGTTTTGCTTTTCCTTGACCAAACTTGCATTGTGGAGTACCGAGATGCCCGTGAACCTTAGACTAGCTGAAAGTATACTTCAAACAGCTTGCTAGTTTAGTGCCAGACAAGGAACCAAAAGATTTTATAACCTGTAGATTATATTTAAAGCACGGATTTTTAACCAGCTGACAAGGAAACGAACTTTTGGCTGCACAACAAGCTCTTTGCTTCCAGAATGTGTTCAGTCTTCGAAGTCGAATGTATGAGCGACTACAAAACACATGCAATCCGTCCTTATGCTCCATTTCTGGGCTGGAGACACTGATTTATACGTTCGTGGGTTGATGCTGGTGATTTCCTTGGTGCCAGTACAAGAAAAAGGAAACAATTTTGAGTGCCGGTTTTGTAGGCAAACAAGAAGTTGTTACACCACGTCTTACTGCAATAAGGCTATTGTGGAGCCCATAGTCTTTCAGCAATATAACTCCGATATTCGGCGTGGACATACCTCAAAAAATGAGATACGATATGACATGCCGCGTAAAATGCAGACAGCACGATTAAGTTGGTTCGTTTACTCCGTGAGCAGAATCTCCCCTGCATGTTTTGACACCTGTAATTCGCGGCGAAGAATGGGGTGCCGGTATGCTGTTGATTCTTGAGGTTTGACGGGAATCATCACATATATTTGGCTCACGTTTTGGCACGGTTCCACCAACCTGTATTTGCCCCATGCTGGAAGATTCAACCTCTGGTTGCTTAAGTGTGCTCCGTCTAGAGAGATTCAAATTGTTTCGGGCGCTGCGAGCGCCTGGAGGAGATGGGGACTGTCCTTTGATATAAGCAAGTGGCAAGGTTAAGGTAGACCGCACCAGTATCAGCTTCTACTGATACTGCTTCTGCCGGCAAACGATTAGTAGAGCAGCAGCGTGCGTGTTGGCTGGAGAGTTAGAATTTTCGGGGCGAGCTTTGAGGATAAGTGAAATCTGTATCCTTAATTTGCGAACACCGAAAGTAGATTGCTGGCTAAACAATTTGCTGAGTAGGACTCTACACCGCTTGGGACTAAAACGAGGGCATATTTCTTTCAGTCTTTAAGGTAATATGGTACCCAAATAGGGTGGCGTAAAACCAAAAGCGAGGGATATTTTACGTGGGAAAAAAACTGTCTCGGAGAGGAACAAAATCAGAACAAAGCCTGAAGTCGTCTGACACTGTGGCACTGGCGGAAGCTACGCGGCCCAAGTTAAGCGCCAAACAGTAGCAACTGGTGGTCAGAAGAATAGCTCGGGAGTGGCGGAGACTGGCATTTATGTGACTTCATGAGCGGTCGTGCAACCCCATATCGGTCCCTTGGCTTTATGCTCGGCCTACCATGGTGCACTGTAGCCCTTTGTCGAGGCAAAGGGAAATAGTTACAACCGTATTTATAGGGCAAATACAAAATGTTCGTTCCAGTCGTGCTAGAATCGCCGTGAGGGGGCGAGAAGCTGTCGAATGGAGAACGCCCGATCCGGACTGGCTGGCGTTCTCACCAATCCGGGCATGCTTTCGTTTGGTCCGTATCTTTTACGTGGCCATTCCGTCCAAATGATGTGATGTTCGGTTATTAGGAACGGCTGGCCACAGAACACCTCCCCCCGAGAAAGCTGTTCAACCTACTGCTGCCTCGAAGTCCACCCTGACGACTCGCGAAGGTGCTGTTGCATGTCGACCCGTACCTTGGGCTACGAGAATTCCGGTGTATCATTGGGTACCCTCCAATCCGGAGGTATGTTACGGTTGTCCGGTGTCCCATATGACGTGGTCCCCCACCGGAGCCGCAGTCTTGTCTGAAGTTGGCTCCTCTGACAAGGACGTAGTGGTGTTCTTTCTTGTGCCTCGTGTTTGACATAGTCCAATCCGCGTCCGCCGTGAACACAGTTCCCCCATATCCTCGAATCCGTGGCTGGTCTCTCTGTGGCTGCTGTGGCATCCTTTTTGCCGGTTCCGCTTTCTTGACTTTTCGGATAGCAGAAGAACGGTCCGCATGAACCTGAGACAGCAAACCCAAAGGTTCGGACAGCGAGTAAAGAGTTGCGGGTTCCTGATAGGATTAAACAGAATAGACTGAATTGAGAGGGCTACTGGCCCCCGATGCCAGAAGCTGAATAGCCGCTGCGTCGCGTATGCTCCCTCTGGCCTCCGGTTTGACTGCAACTATGGGACCACAAAATCTTCAGAATATGGTGTTCTTGTGAATGTATCAGAGCCATTTGCATTTGTTGCGTTACAAACAGCATTGAAGGGTACATCCAAGAGTTGAAGTTCGTTAATCCAGTCGAGGCACAATAGGTTGTGAGGTAGCAAGTGCCAATGAGTTGAATACCCTCCAACGTTACAGAAGAGTTCAACTTCCTGTTCAGTCTGAGGTTTCCACCAGATGCATTACCGACTATGCCTTTTGTGGGACCCACTGGTGGTTTTCCACTTGCATCCCAGGTTTGTTGGTCAGAACTTGCATCAAGTTGTAAGGCGACATCGATATATACTGTAATTTACGTCGACCGTGTGAATGTAGCGGTCATGGCCTCTGACTGTGTCCTTTCACCGGGTCGGAGTTTGCCCGAGCTCTTGAAGTTTTTTCCATGGCATTCTTCTTTGTGACCTATTCCACTGCACCTACTGCGCCTGTGGTTCCAAATGGGGACAGTGGCGTGAATAATGCTACTCTTCACCAAGCCAACAGCGCGTAAGCAGTTTAGAATTTGATTTTCTTTTGAGATTTGCATTGCATACCTTCTCAGGCTTAAAGAATGTGCAATGTACAACCATCGCAGCGTCAATCGTGAGGTCGATAAGATGCCGGCATTCGGTGGTAAGTTTCTGAAGGGTCAACTCTGGATCTTGTTCAACCCGATTAAGTAACCGGGTGCGAATATTTGGATCATTTTGCCATTGAAGAACAGTCACGAAGATGAGTCGATCCTTGGTAGTGGAGATGAGCTGAAAGCGTTTGCATTCTCTGCTGACCACGCTGGCATGAGTGATGAAATCTTCAGTGACCCTTTTGGTAATCTTGAGACATTGATAACAAAGACTGAACAAAGAAATGTGCTCACGGAATATTTGGGCCAGGATTCTGACAGCGTCTGTGAAACTAAGGTCACGAGGAGGGAGTTAGAGGAGTTTGAAATTTGTGGACCAACCATGTTCAGCTGCCCCCAGTTTCCGCAGCAACAGTCTAATTTCCATGCTATGGTAAACTGAACAAAGCCGGCTTGAAACATGTCATTGTATTTATTGAACCAACTTTCAAAATTTCGTTCAGATTCAGCTTCAAAATTGAATTCTGTAATTGAGCTGGCGGCAGTATCTTTGAAAGAAAACGGAGGCCGGTCGTTTTCTGCGCATTCACCGACATGCTGCGCAACAGGGCTTCAACATGCGCCATATGAGCTTCTTGGAACCGCTTCTTTCGTTGATGTAAAATTAACTGGAGTTCCTCTGCCGAAAATGACATCGAGAGTTCGGGTTGTCGCCAGTTGTCGTGTCTTGATAAACGGTCGTGCAACTCTGTATCGGTCCCTTGGCTCCCTGCTCCGCCCACTATGGTGTATCCAAAAGCACGGTAGCTCTACACAATGGAGACAGGAAAATAATTACAACCATTTTTATAGGGCAAGACAGAATGATTCGCGAAGTCGTGCCAGGATCTCCGTGGGGGGGGGGTGAAAAGCGTCGAGTCAAGGATGCTCGACCCGGATTGGCTGGTATTCTGACCAATAAGGCTATGCTTTCGTTTGGTCCGCATCTTGCACGTAGCACTTCCGCCCAAGTGATGTGATGTTAGGTCATTTGAGCGATCACGCGACTTGCTTCGTCAACCTCATGCTGATTGGTTGAGATCTAAATGGCGGGAACATTCAAAAATGGCAACATGGCGGATTTGCGGTTTATGATTGACCCTCTCAAACGAAGCGGAGACTTACAGTGTGGTTGTATCTTTGAAAAATTTACATCGTTAGCAGGTTTGCAAATGTAATGGACGCAATGTGTTTGCGATTTCCGGCAGTTTAAGGTAGCTCGGTTGTAAAAAGTGTAATCTTACATTTTGTCCCTAAAGTTATCTATATCTGCAGAGGAAGATTATGTTTGGCATTACTGGTGGTAACAAAAACTAATTAGCCAGAACAGCCCAGTTTTAGCAGCTGACGCCGGCGTGTTGGCTATTTGCACTCGACATCTTCCACAGGTTATGAAGCCGTTATTCTTTTGAATGAAAGGAACAGCCTACGTGTAATTGTATATGTTCTTCTCAATGAATACTGTGAAGGTCATGTATCATTGAAATAGCGTTCGGTAGCTAAGGCGCCCGATATATTCATTGTCTGCCCCAAGTGCAAGACCCGGTGTGTTCATGAACAACCCTAACTTTGGTTTATAATGTCAGAACCATCGGTGCGTCCTTCTGAGCCAACGGATCAACGATGGTGTCCGTGGTTGAGCCAGAGCTGCAGCTCTGGCGCCACTGGTGGCAAGCGATACATGCCATCCCTATTTCCACCTTCGGGCACCGATGGTGCCACCGGCAGCGGGTTTACTGGATGGTCACCTATTTTATATTTCTGGTCGTTCCCTCCTTAACGTGAAGTATTGTTGTGGCATAAAGAAGGGTCTACCAATCATCTGAGCACACAGAATAATGTAAGCAGTTTTTACGTATTTAGTGAGCAATGTACGCTGAGCTTGGAATACCACTATTACCACAACCTTCTGGCGCGACTGTTGACGACACGTATCAGCTATACCTAAAGCAACAGCAACTTATGTCACAATTGTAGGTTTTGAACCTGAAACTCAGTTGTGGCTGGAAGTCATTCGTTCTGTTTTCGTTTGCGACTCTAAATACTAGGTGACAACAGACGAGGTGTTGAGTGTACGGTGCGCCGCTGTCATGGAATCTTTGGATTGAATAATATTTGTCGATTGCTTAACTAGTAACACGTGACCTGAAACACCTATGAAGCGCAATAAGTGTTTCAGGCACAGTTGGGCTGCCAGGCTATTGTACATAGCGCTAGACGTATGGTGTTAGTGGCGACCCTATGTTGTCGTAGAAGGTTTCGGGACCACATTACGGAATCACCAAAAATGTGCTCCACAGTTGTACCTGGAGAGTAAATGGGGAAAGAATAATTGCAAGGCAACGTAATGAAAACGACCAGAGCCCCGTTCATGCAGCCCGCAGAAAGGACGCAGGCTACCGTACCTGCGGTTGGTAGCATTGGAGGTGCTAGGTTCAATCTCCTGAATTACATCACCATACTTTACAAGCAAACCACTCAGACGGAAGGAAGTAAAGTTACGGAATCATCAAAAATGTGCTCCGCAGTTGTACCTGGAGAGTAAATGGGAAAAGAATTATTGTAAGGTAACGTAATGAAAACGACCAGAGCCCCGTTCATCCAGCCCGCAGAAAAGACGCAGGCCACCGCACCTGAGACTGGTAGCATTGGAGTTGCTAGGTTCAATCTCCTGAATCACATCACCATACTTTACAAGCAAACCACTCAGACGGAAGGAAGTAAAAGGGAGAACATTCAAACTCCCATCATCACAAACAGACACAGCTATGTGTCCAAATGGGCGCAGCGCATCTCGGATATCCTGCAGATCACAGACAAGATAGTCCAAGCGGCACACTTTATCGCGCAGGACCCGCACATCATCACCGGTCAAGTCTACTCGATAGTTTTTCTGGACATAGTCTCGGATTTTCATGGATGACTTAGAATATCGGAACAATCCAAACACAACGCGCTCCTACTGGGCATTTAAACGTCGGTTCGCCGCATACGCTTGTCAATCAGACGGACGCATGTCATGCGAGTGCTGCATATAAAAACTAATTATCACAAGGCGGCCGTCACGGTGAACAACACGCATGAACGATCGGCAGTAAAAATCAGCGTATCTTTTTATAAGTTATTTGCGTGATTATGCACAAAATATCAACATACCGACGACACTTTTGATAAGCATTCCAGTGGTAACGTACTTCACCGACGTTGCACACGTGCTGGTGGCGTTCTACATCTCGTGGGCACCCGGACTGCAAGCGGAGCAAGCGAGGATTGACCATTTGTAGCTTCGTACCAGTTTATATACCATCCTGACTTTGGGTCCCTATGGCCTTGATACACCAGCTGCCCGGTTCAGACCGCAAGTCACCGACTCTGGTTATTAGAGGTGGCTGGCATCCGGACAGGCGTACCGGGCTTACAGGGTGTGCCAGTTCAAGGGTGATACCTTGAATGCTGCTGGCCTGCCTGTTGGACAGGCAATCATTCCCAATAAATCTAACAAAATCCTGCCAATTCTTTTTCATTTTAGTAAATAAGCACACTTGCTAGTCGAAGATTAGTAACGTACTTCACCGACATTGCACACGTGCTGGTGGCGTTCTACATCTCGTGGGCACCCGGACTGCAAGCGGAGCAAGCGAGGGTTGACCATTTGTAGTTTCGTACCAGCTTATATACCATCCTGACTTTGGGTCCCTATGGCCTTGATACACTAGCCGCCCGGTCCAGACCGCAAGTCACCGACTCTGGTTATTAGAGGTGGCTGGCATCCCGACAGGCGTACCGGGCATACAGGGTGTGCCAGTTCAAGCGTGACACCTTGGATGCTGCTGGCCTGTCTGTTGGGCAGACAATCATTCCTAATAAATCTATCAAAATCCTGCCAATTCTTTTTCATTTCAGTAAATAAGCACACTTGCTAGTCGAAGATACGCTTCAGGATTCGGTGCGGTAGACCTTATAGTGGTCTGGCTACTCAATAGGTTACTTTACTGGAAGTGTGTTGCAAATAAATAAAAGTAATAACGCTAGATTGGGTATACAGTAATAAAGCGGTCAAATGGAACAGACTCACTAATGATTGTTTTCTTTAAAATAGGTCGTCGTTGGCCCAGATCAGCGAATAAACAATAATCCGATCATAGTTGTCCAGGGGTCTTCTTCTGATCAGCTCCCACATACAACAGATTCCGAAGACGGTCTGAATGGTCTGCTACCAGAGTTAGCACACGAGACTCGCGAATGTGACCAGTGTAAGCGCGAGCAAACTCAGAAGAGAGAGTCGAAGCTCATGACCACGTTTGTATTGCGTGAACACATGCGCGTTTTTGTAGTTTTTTATATTCAAACAAAAAAACAATCACGCATTTGACAAAATACGTAACGTTACAATGGAACCAAAATAAAGGTACAAAACACCACAACCTCTACCCCGACTGCTCATGTCTGGTACTGGCTTTCTGGCGGTTTGAAGCTGCACACACACCATCAAGTCTTCTTGGTATAGAAGGATACGTTAGATATTCCCATCGTTGCTAAGACGTCCTGCAACAAACAGGGGTCAGATACTGTGTGGTAGGAATAGTCACCGTTGCCCTCTGCACGAGCATAACGTGTTCAAGATGAACAAACTTCTAATTGCTGATCTTCAGCAGCAGTGTGGACTGCTGAATTCTTTCCCAGTTCCGAATCGAAAGGCCGGAATATTAGCTCTACTGAGGCACACTGGTTGGTGTGACTAAATGGAGGGCTAATTTTCCGAAGGTTGAAAAAATTTCCTTCAACCAAGCGCCTGTCAGCGCCATGGTTGCCATGGGATGGATGCTGAAACGACCAACCGTGAGTATATTGAAGTTGGTTAGCAGAGAAGTGGCGACGGGAGTAAGATATCAATTGGCAAGGAGATTGAATGACGGTCACCAGGCACTTATCGTTATCCATGTCTCTCTGATGTCTAGTTGTGGGCTGCCACTGAGCATGCCAATTATCTTAACGTATCAGTAAGTGGATAAAACAGAACTTGTTTTCAAGGCTCGTCTGAGTTTGAACAGTGTTTATAAAAACCATTGGGTAAGTGTAGCCGTATAGGGTGTAGATAAACATTTGCAGCATCTTAACCGAACATCTCACACAGAAAAATCAATACGTTACCTTTATTTTGAAAAGCCGCAGAGCTGCTTTGATTTATCTAGACTTTCTGGAATAAGTTTTTGTGTATATTTTTTATATGTATCGGAATCGGGTACGATCAATGGATATACGCGACCTGAGAACGAGCGCACAACACCCCAGCAATGACGTAAGCCCAACCACTCCTAGCGCAGACAGAGAAGAAGAGGGCCTTTACTGCCTCAACCGAAGGCGAATTACAGTGAGATCAACGTCGTATATGTATATTTCGAGCGACCTTGGGGAGCGATAAGTCAGTTAATGCACGCAAAGTATAACTGGCCAATAGGAAAAGAGCGCGGTCTTTACGGATTGAGGTGCAACATGGCGGGAAAGCGCGAGATTTAAAAATTCAAACAGTTTGAAAATAAATTGGCAACAACTCGGAAAATAAGCCGTTTCTGGGGATACTGACATCCCCAACACCTCCCCTTGTGAAAAAATGTCATTAAAGGGTTTTTCCGGGGTCCATTTGAAAAAAGATTGGTTTGACGTCAACAGCGATCTGTCCATTTTCTTGATAGAAGGCTTGGCTCACTGGCTGCTGCGTTCTGTGTTGCCGGCTGCACTGCATCAGGTGTGGCGGCCTTCAGTTCAAAGGTGTCAAGAAGTACGTCGAGCGGGAGTTCGTTCTGGGGTGCCGGACGCTCTGAGAGATGGCATGGACGCGGTTGATTCCTGTGTCGAGTCTAGATGTCTTGGCCCACAGAGACGTCGTACACTACGCTGCCGCGTTTTCGTAACACGTGTCCCGCTATCCAGCGTTCGTGTCTTGGTCGATGGTCTCGGGTAAGCACGCCTTCGCCCACTTGGAACTGGGCCGGTTTTGTGTTCACGTCAGGTCGGGAACGAGCCATCGGTGCCGGACACATGGCCGAATTGGTAGTTCGCAATTTCCGGCCCATGGGCGCTTCGGCGGGTGTCTTGCGATCTTCCAGAGATTCATTTAGAGTGGCCCGATAAACCAAAAGAAATCTCTGGAGAACTTCGACCGGTGTCCCCTCTCTTCGACACTTGAGCAGCGCCCGCTTGAACGTATCGACGAAACGTTCCGCCTACCCGTTGGACTGTGGGTGGTATGGTGGCGAACGGACATGCGTGATGGCGTTTTCCCGGCAGAACTCCTGGAAACAGCCTGAGCAGAAGTGTGATCCGTTGTCGGATACCAAAGCCTTCGGTAGGCCGTGCTGGCTGAAGAGCTGTGACAATGCCCGTATAGTGTTGGTTGTCGTTGGTGGGAAGACAGGCACAACTTCTGGCCATTTAGAGAAGGCATCAATCAGGATGGAGTATGTCACTCCATTAATTGGACCAGCGTGGTCGATATACACCCGGGACCAAGGGCGTTCTGGTCGAGGCCGAGCAGCTGGCGGAAGGCGTGGAGGGTCTTCGCGGCCTGTCGACACTTTGAGCAGTCTAACGTGGTCAGAGTTATCGCAATCCATGTGTGACCAGTAAGCGCAACTACGGGCGAGTGACTTCATTCGGTTTATTCCGGGATGCCCCGAATGAAATTGACGGAGAGCTCGAAGGCGTAGGGCCTTGGGAATCACTACTCGATCTCCAAATATTAGACAATTGTTTAAGATTTCCAAAGCATCTCGGCGATGGAAGAGCTGTCGGAGGCAATCATCTTTGAGGTCCAACTCATGAATTGGCTTTCCTTTGGGATCAAGCGTGGTAGCTTTTTGAGCCTCTGTCACCGTCATGGGTGGTGCCCGAACTGACTGGACCAACTGGATTTCGGCTGAGTCCTCGAAAGCAACCTGCGCAATGACCGTGTCGGGAGTTGGCTTGTTGCTAATCAGGCGAGATAATGCCGTCTTCTTCGGGGATTGGCTGGTTGCTAATCAGGCGAGATAATGCGTCGGCCTGGCCGAAGTCGGTGATGCGCCGGTATTGAATATAGAAGTCATACCCCAGCAAAATCAAAGCCCATCCTTGCAGGCGGTTGGCAGAGTGCTCTGGAACACGTTTCTTTGAGCCGAAGATGGAGAGCAGTGGTTTGTGATCGGTGAGTAGTGTGAAACGGCGGCCATACAGCATTTTGTGGA
>NW_008751746.1:30524-57831 GCF_000715545.1 Opisthorchis viverrini
GCTCTGAGAGATGGCATGGACGCAGTTGATTCCTGTGTCGAGTCCAGATGTCTTGGCCCACAGAGACGTCGTACACTACGCTGCCGCGTTTTCGTAACACGTGTCTCGCGATCCAGCGTTCGTGTCTTGGTCGATGGTCTCGGGTAAGCAAGCCTTCGCCCACTTGGAACTGGGCCGGTTTTGTGTTCGCGTCAGGTCAGGAACGAGCCATCGGTGCCGGACACATGGCCGAACTGGTAGTTCGCAATTTCCGGCCCATGAGCGCTTCGGCGGGTGACTTGCGATCTTCTAGAGATTCATTTAGAATGGTCCGATAAACCAAAAGAAATCTCTGGAGAACTTCGACCGGTGTCCCCTCTCCACGACACTTGAGCAGCGCCCGCTTGAACGTATCGACGAAACGTTCCGCCTGCCCGTTGGACTGCGGGTGGTATGGTGGCGAACAGACGTGCGTGATAGCGTTTTCCCGGCAGAACTCTTAGAAATAGCTTGAGCAGAACTGTGATCTGTTGTCGGATACCAAAGTCTCCGGTAGGTCGTGCTGGTTGAGGAGCTGTGACAGTGCCCGTATAGTGTTGGTTGTCGTTGGTGGGAAGGCAGGCACAACCACTGGCCATTTAGAGAAGGCATCAATCAGTATGAACTATGTCATCCATTAATTTGGCCAGCGTAGTCGATATACACCCGGGACCAAGGGCGTTCGGGTCAAGGCCGAGCAGCCGGCGGAAGGCGTGGAGAGTCTTCGCGGCCTGTTGACATTTTGAGCAGTCTGACGTAGTCAGAGATATCGCGATCCATGTGTGACCAGTAAGCGTAACTACGGGCGAGTGACTTCATTCGGTTTATTCCGGGATGCCCCGAATGAAACTGACGGAGAGCTCGAAGGCGTAGAGCTTTGGGAATCACTACTCGATCTCCAAACATTAGACAATTGTTTACGATTTCCAAAGAATCTAGGCGATGGAAGAACTGTCGGAGGCAATCATCTTTGAGGTTCGAGTGCCACCGCGAATTCATGAACCGGATGGCCTTTTGAAGAGTTGGATCAAACGTGGTTGCTATTGAACCTCTGTTACCGTCATGGGTAGTGCCCAAACGGACTGGACCAAATGGGGATCGGCTGAGTCCTCGAAAGCAACCTGCGCAATGACCGTGTCTTCTCGGGTGTTGGCTGGTTGTTGATCAGGCGAGATAATGCATCGGCCTGACCGAAGTCGGTGGTGCGCCGATATTGAATATCGAAGTCATACCCCAGCATAATCAGAGCCCATCTTTGCAGGCGGGTGGCAGAGTGCGCTGGAACACCTTTCTTTGAACCAAAGATGGGGAGCGGTGGTTTGTGATCGGTGAGTAGAGTGAAACGGCGGCCATACAGCATTCTGTGGAAACGCCGAACCGCAAACCCCAGTGCCAACGCTTCTTTTTCTATTTGGCCGTATCGCTGTTCTGCTGGAGTTAGCGATTTCGACGCATGCATAATGGCTTTATCTGATCCATCTATGAAGACGTGTATGATGACGGCACTGACTCCACTGTTGGAGGTGTCAGCTGCCACAATATTCGGTAGTTTCGGGTCACAGTGGGTCAGCAGCATATCAGAGCTGAGCATGGTTTCAGCTTGCAGAATGCTTCCTGACATTCTTCTGACCAACACCACGGCACGTCCTTTCCAAGCAACCGATTAAGCGGAGGTCAGATGTCGTGTAGCGCAGGCAGGAATGTCGAATAATAACTGATCAGCCCCAGAAAAGAGCGTAAGGATGGGACATCTTTGGGGGGCGGCATCTGCTATATAGCTCGGATATTCTCCGGGTCGGGATGGCGACCAGAGGCGTCGAAGATAAATCGAAGATATTTCACTGTTTTCAACAAGAATTGACATTTCTCTGGACGAGGGCGGAGACCATTTTCTTGGATGAGTTTGAGCACCATATCAATTCCCGTGTGGAGTTCAGCGGGAGAGCCAGCGACAATCAGCACATCATCCAGGCATGCGGCCACACCTGGGATGCCAGAGAGGATGGTGTCCATCAACTGCTGGAAGATTGCAGGGGCAGTTGGGATGCCAAACGGAAGACGGTTGTACTGATATAGCCCACGGTGTGTGTTGATTTTCAGTAGTGGGTATGATTCTGGTGCGACTTCAGGCTGAAGGTATGCATCCGCAAGGTCGATTTTTGCTAAGAGGTTCCCACCGTTTAGAACAGTGAATACATCGTCTGACACTGGTAGTGAATAGTGATGCTGCTGGAGAGCTGCATTTAGGCCGGTTGAGAAATCGGCACAAATGCGGATTGACCCGTTTGGGTTCTTCACCACGAGGATCGGTGCTGCCCATTCGGAGTACGTCACTGGGGATAATACGACTTGTTTTTCGAGACGCTGAAGTTTTGCATCAACCTGCGGCAGCGAGGCTTATGGAACTGGTCTCTTGGGGCGAAACACAGGGAGAGCGCCTGGTCGAATTTGGAGGGTTGCTTGTGCGGTGGAACAGCCACCAAGGCCAGGTTCGAAAATTTTGGCGAAGCGCCGAGTAATATCACCGGCTTGATCTGGGGCAGGAACGTGAGAAATGACCGCGTTTTGGATGGAACTGAGGGGAACATCTGCCAAACCAAGACGGTCAAACCAATCGAGGCCAAGGAGTTTCAGTTCGACAACAGCCACATAACATGACCCAGTGAATGTCGCTCCATTGAATGAGACACAGCAATGCAGTTCTCCAGAGAGCCACAGTTCACCGCCACAGGCACTGGTGGCGGTTCTGGATGAGCGTCGGATAGGTGGTTGCCCCCAGCGTATTCCAAAGTTTCTCCGATATGATCGTGGTGTCCGACGCAGTATCCAACTGCAGTTGGTTCGGACGTACATTGACCAGGACTGTGAGGAACTTCCGTTGAGACGGGGCACTGACTTGAAATGTTGAAAGCAGGCTCAGGGCGGAGCCCACCTGCTTGGAAGCCTTCGGGCGTGGGTGCTGCTTGGATGCGCCATGGGATGCACTGGCTGGGCGTGCCTTGCAGCATCCGTCTTTGTGGCCAACGGTCTTGCATTGTCGGCATCGGTGTTGTTTGAAGGGGCACAATTTGACAAAGTGCCAAGCCTCACAGTGCCAGCACGGGGATGACGGCTTCTTACTCTGGACATTCTGCGACGGACCACAGGAGGACGGGCCAGAGATTTGGGAGCCAGGTGGCTCGGAGGCCTGGCGAACCGCATGAACTTCGGGACCACCTTGGCCCCCAGATTGGACCAAAGTGGTGTCATGATGTAGGTTAGTCAACCGTTGGTATTCGTCTGCGATGGCGTTGAGTGTCAGCGAGGAGTCTTGCTCCAGTCGGTTGAGCAAGCGCGTCCGTATGTCTGCGAACTTGGGAGATTGGGGGCTGCATATGAAAATCAGAGATTTGAACTGGTCAGTTGTGAGCGACTTCAAGTTGATACGTTCGCATTCGCGATTAACAATGCCAACGTGTGTCGAAAAGTCATCTGACTCGTTCATAACCAACTTTAGACAGCGGTACCGCGTATTGAATAGAGAAGGCCGTTCCCCAAAGGTTATCATCAGTGTCTGTACGGTGTCATCGAATGACCTGTCGCGTGGGTTCTGTGGCAGGATAAGGTTGCAGTACTTGTCCAGCTCTGCCGGGCCAAGTTTACGAAGCAAGAGCCGGACTTTCCATGCATCGTCCTGCGCAGCGAGACCAACTCGGAATAGGCCTTCGTGGCGGCGGAACCGTGTCTCGAACGTAACGTTAGCGTCTGGATCGTAGTTAAATTCCGCTATGCTATTCGCAATCGCATCTACCTGCTGACCGGGCGCCGGATTGGACGTAGCACTACTAGCGGGAACCTTTAGCTGCGCTAGACTTTCTGGAATAAGTTTTTGTGTATATTTTTTATATGTATCGGAATCGGGTACGATCAATGGATATACGCGACCTGAGAACGAGCGCACAACACCCCAGCAATGACGTAAGCCCAACCACTCCTAGCGCAGACAGAGAAGAAGAGGGCTTTTACTGCCTCAACCAAAGGCGAATTACAGTGAGATCAACGTCGTATATGTATATTTCGAGCGACCTTGGGGAGCGATAAGTCAGTTAATGCACGCAAAGTATAACTGGCCAATAGGAAAAGAGCGCGGTCTTTACGGATTGAGGTGCAACGTGGCGGGAAAGCGCGAGATTTAAAAATTCAAACATTTTGAAAATAAATTGGCAATAACTCGGAAAATAAGCCGTTTTTGGGGATACTATCATCCCCAACAATTTTACGGTAATTTATACAAAGCTTCGTTGGAAGAATGTGCGTCATAACTTAATTGTCAGGGCAACAGTCCCTTAGTGTATGTTTCCAGGCACTATCCAAATTCTTGTATCTTGATCTAATGATACTAGGGTTAATATAATCGAATACTTGTTCTTAACAAAGTCAGGTATGCTGTAATTCGTACTGAATGAATCCGACAAATCATTGAGACAAAGTAGTTTTTGTGGCAGGACAGGGTGTTTCAAAACGGCAAAACTCGTTGGTTCAAAGGTGTGGAGTAAGGTAGAAAAGTGCGTATTTCCTCCTTTTGCTATTTGTGCATCTATTATCACAAGATACGTTGAAAGGCTGTTGAAATGCACCTAAATGTAGCTTGTTTTTTGTTTGTGTAATCGGGGAAAGTTTGGTGGGAAATTTCCATTGAATCCCTGACAGTCGCTATCGGAATTACTAACCGAGATAGAATCGCAATACTTGGAACAGTCCCTGGTATCTGCTGATAAGGAGCTACCATGTGGGTAGCCGAAAAACAGCAAGTGGCGTACTACAATAGATGGTTGCTCTGATCAGTAAGTAACAGGAGCAAGCTAATCAGGGAAATCAAAAGGACTCATTTAGTGTAGGTAAATATGTTTAGTGTAAAACACAAATCGAGAAAGGCTGTCTGTTTTTGTATGAAGCGGCCGGCCCAACTGTAACAGATGGCCCTGGAAAAAGAAGGATCAGCTGGAGAAAACTGCAACTGTAGGATTGTCATAAAGGATGATTTTTAAATCTTCGTGCTCACTAAAAACAGAACATCACTTAACAGAGTTTGACCACGTTGAAGGAAACCGACGGAAAGCGAAAATCCTAGTGCCCATTCGGATGAAATGACGAGGAAAACACAGTTGTGCTTTAGTTTAAACCATGGAGGAATGAAGAGCATGCAGGCTTAAATTGCCAACTATCATGACTACCTTTCAGGGTTTCGACATCAGTCTTCTTAGCGAAGCCAGCCTGGGAGTCATGTAGTCTTGCGGTTTGCAAACCCTGTTGGTGTGGCTTGTCAGTCAACTTCCACGGCATTTCCTGTGCCTATGTTCGTTAAAAATGATGCTTCTACCCATGAAAAATTAAATACAGACGCAAACAACTAGGTGTTTGCTTGTGGCTAAGATCCCTCGACTAGGTAGTGAGCATCAAGGAGACAGGCCACTGTGCACATCCTGTTAATGCCCAAACAAGTAAGTAATAAGGATTCAGTCCGTCAAGAGCAGTCGATCTTTATGGTGACGGAGAAGCCACTGTTTCTATCCGGCATTCAAGAGGGTGAACGAACGACGGCGTCCGTGGAGACGTTGAATATAGGGATAGGAACGGCCTAACAAGCAAGACGATTACTACACATCAATAGCTAGGTGAAGCCCTTTGAATTTGGCAGGGAGGCGCTGACAGTTAGCTTCATGTGGCTGAGATGGATATCATGCCTTCCTGAGGTGCCTGCCCTTTGAAGTCGGCAGGGAGGCGCTGACAGTTAGCTTCATGTAGCTGAGATGGATATCATGCCTTCCTGAGGTGCCCAGTGATTACCCAGCTGGCAATGACCCTTGGAGAGTAGACAGTCCAAGCTTTAGCAGACCAGTGAACTAACATCACGATTGATTCTGGGTTTAATGATACGTTAGCTACTCAACCAGATAGGTGCGTAAAATCACTGACGTGACAAGCCATCTAAACGCAGTGCTTTACCTGTTGTTGGGCGTCACTGGACGTAACGCTAGATGCCTTCATAGCACGAGGAAGCCATAAGCGCAACGACGTAGATAATAGGGTTGACTGAATCTCTTGACTACAACGTGTTTCGGGTCACGTCGCTCCTGATCGGCTACCGCGTAAATGCATGACAAAACATTTGAGACAGCATTCTCAGAGCCAAAAATCTGCACGATTTCACCCGTGAACTGTAGCACGAAGTTCAGATATCGTGGCTCCCGAGACAATTACTTATCGCCAAGTACAAAGAGGGAAGATTTTATCATTGCAATGATACCCATGGGTACCGCGAGTGGTTACTATCAAAGACATGTAATAACTACCGAACGGAAAAGCACATGGCAGAGAGTGTGCGACAATAGGGTTATATTCTTTTCTGAACCTCCCAGATGACGCCTATTTGGAATTCTTTCTGAGGAAATCCCGAGGGTTGTGTTTGAGTGAAACTTTTTATGCACTTTCGTGCCTGTTGGCCGTAACATGCACGGTAGCAGTGAAGCTTGCGCGGCATTCACTAGAACGTTTACAGAGTTAACGTGCTGATATGTTGGAGATGGGAACACCATAATTTAGTTTACAATGCTTCTACCCAAAAAGAGCAAGCAGTGGTAGAAGTCATTGGGGGATAACCTTCTGGTGATCTTCCACGCCGCACGCAATTTGTGCCACGCCATCCAGTTCTAATTTACAGCTTAACGTGCGGTAATCTACTTGAAAAAGTTCAGGGGTATTCTCACGATTTTTGTGTTCATATAGTCTCGTATTTTGCGCAATCATTGAGAAAGAGGAACAGGGCTTCACCTTTTACAACATCCTGTGTAAGCACTGGAGCCTTTGTACGTCTGATAACTGCGGGATTGTGGCACATCAAGAAGACATTCTTTATATCAAATCTACCTTCCTGACAATCTGGGATAACAACAAGATGGCCAGACAGCATGTTGTAATATGTTGGGTGAGTCTTTTGAATGCGAAACATTTTCAAGGTGAAAAAAAACTCGATACTTCGGACGGTAAAAGCCAAACCCCAATATGGCGACCGCGCCAGTAGAGACCCCATAGTCACCTACGAGAGAGCCAACTGTAGCTGCTGCCTCCTGCAATCAAGCCCCGCCGGAAACTTCGCAGTGTTCATCAGACATAGACATATTTATGTGAATGAAGATAACAGCAATGAAGAGTAAAATGAGCAGACAGAACCGAACCAGCTCACCAGCTGAGCTAGCAAGCAGCCTCCTAGAAAAATGTTACTTAAATTACTACACAATATTAGCATCTTAATCAGAAAGACTAAAAGGATTCGGTCAAAACAAGATTTACTTAGGAAGAATGCGAGGTTTTTAAGTCAAACCCGCATCAATTGGACCAACCGTAATAGAAAGCTCTGGATAAAGAAAATGTGAGCAAGGTTAATCGCGACAAAAAGGCAAACGGATGCCTGAGGAAGAAGTTGAGTGACCGTAATTAGAAAAAACACGCAATTTCGGCTGCACTGAAAGGGAACAGACAGTGGGCGGACGCATGAGCGTGTATTTAGTTGAGACAAACAGAGATACAAGGCTGTTTGTGGGCACGCCGCAGAGAGATGTTATCAATTGCAAAGATGCTGTGGGTTGCAAAAGACACAACTTGAAACGTATAGAAGGTTAAATCGTTGGCTGTCACAACCACTGAAAATTCACCACTAATTTCACCCTTCTTACATCTATTAGGTCGGCGTATACCTGCCTACTCGAACGCAACCCTGTACATTCATTTGCGAACAGGCCCCATAAGCTTAACTTGCCGTCTGTATCAAACTTTAACTGACTATGATGTACGAAACGATTACCTTTTTAGTATATATATTCAAGTTGTTCTATTTTAATCGAATTATGTACCTTTGTATTTTAGAGTGGAGGTAATATTGATAAAAACTCGGAGACTATGTATTTCCAAGGGCTCGCAAGAGGATCCAAACTGGAGGTGGGACGTTTGTGTTTTGCCAGGAAAAATGATGCGGTTTGTCGGGCTACCTTTGTGAAACATGTTCAGTTGTGGTATAATGTGGGAAAGCGACTCAAGTGATATTTATTCAAGTTCTACGATAAAACAAGTCTGTCCACCAATTGCTGTATACCCTCTGAGTCTTACTGTGCTTATCTACAAAACTAACTCATCGAAACTCTCTATTTCGTCTAAAGGCGGCTGCGTATTAACCATACAAGACGCTCTAAACCAGATGTTTAGAACACCTTCCCCGCATTTGAAGTCACCACTCATGATACCAAACAGCAAGTTGACCGGAAAACATTGATTTGGTCGATTTGATTGAATGTGGTGTTCTCATTGAACGTACACCGTTTTTCCGTATATTATTGATATCGGGCCTTGCCAGGATTTAAGTGCCTTGCGCTGTGCAGTTCCACTGGGTTGTTTTCGATAATCAGTCACTTGCAAATACTCATCTAACTCTATTTCTGTATCAGAGTTTCAGTCAGCAGTAGGACCGAGGTCGTTTAAAAAACGTGGTCCATCTGCAAAGTGTGATAGACACAAGCCTCGAAATGTGAATAACCTCGAAGACGGAACCATGTAAGCCAGTGAATTCTAAAACATGTCCAACCTTGTTTTCAGGTTTGTCCTACAGAAATGCATCCCTGATTTATTAGGTTTGAGTGAAATCTCATGACCCATATCCTTCATTTTCATATCCGCCTTTTGTCTTTTAAAAATCTACTGAACAACCTTCATTTGTTTCCGAAAAGTTTGGTAACAATCGGTAGATTAATTGCTGGGCAACGTTTTGCTTTTGAAACAAAAGCTTCGTCAGGTCAAGTGACTAGGTTCCGAGGTTGGTTGAGATTTAAGGCGGAAGGAAAACCAATCAGCTGATTCAAGCTTAATCTCTTTTGGGTGTCGGTTGAGGGATTTTAGTGTGTTGGAGTGGATGAACAAGTTTCGGGTCGGTTGGACCCAGCCTAGGGTTCGGTTCATATGATGGTCCCTCCCTAACGTCGTTTGAACCTTCTGCCCGTCTGTGTGGGTGACCTTGTCCTAAGATAGTTGTGTAAGACGGATGCTGTGACCTTTTGTCGGGTTGGAATTTCCACCCCCACCCCCCGGTTTTTTCCAATGATCCTACGTGGATTGACAACCACACCGTCACGTGTCAACTCGGCTCATCTAAGACCGCTTTTCATACGTTCGCCAGTTCCACACTTCCATTTGGGTTTGGTAACCTGTACTTCTCCGAGATGTACTCTTCTGAGATGATGTTGAAAAGTATCCTGTCAGCACAAGTGTCGAAATTTCAACAGCACCTGTCTGCAAAACTGGTCACATTCAATCCTGACGTTACTGCACCCCAGAAAATAAACAGAATTCTGTCCCCATCATGCACCTGACAAAATTCAGCCCTTGTGTATATCACGCTCGTTGGAAGCACTTTGACGCCTTTCGGGATTCGTAAACGACCAATCAGTGAGCCATCGTGTCGCACACACTCACCTATCCAAATGTCCTTCCACGAAAAATTATCCGCTTGAAAATGACACCAATTGTTTCGTAGAGAAAATACACGAGATGCAAACCCATAGAAAATATCTGCAAGTGAAAATTTGTTTTGGGTCCTCTGTGATCGTTCCCGCATACAAAATCACTTGTCTTCCAAATAGAAAAGCGATTTCTATCAATTCCCATGTAACTGTTGCTAAATAAGTTTCCGCTGATATGACTGTAGAAAACGTGTGCTTAGAAAATCAGTCTCACTTGTTGTTCAATGCTGAGTGATTAGCAAAATACGACTATATTGTTGAGTTAATAACTCACAGAACATCAATGTACTAGTCCGCTTGTCTCAAAGTTAATCTACCCGTTTATACTTCGCAGATTTAAATTCACTACTAGCCCCAGGACGAGAGTATGCACAAATATGTCCTTCACACACCTGTTGGCACTTTCAAATGTACTGCAATGCGTTGCTGTATTTTGGCGAAGCGTGACCCGGAGTAACGCCTATTAAGGGTGGGTACCTGGTGATGCCTTCTTTAAACCTGTTCAGTTCCCCTTGCGATGACAAGGACAGGAAAGTTTCGTTGTTCACCTATGAGTTGCTCTATGTGACTAATCTAATCAACCGTGAGCATTGATACTACAAATCCTGCGACCACCTAAAGCCAATCGTTTCAAGCTTTCACGGAGTTTCCTGACAGGCGGGTCAATCGATGACGCAACCAGGACAGTCACTGGTTTGCCGTTCGAGGGGCCAGACGAACGAATCACGTCGATCAAGCCTGAGCAGGTTCGGCTGCTCGGACGTGAAGATTCAGATGTTTCCAACGTGCACTGTTGGGCTGGTGGTACCAGGTTCATCTCGCAAGTCACATTTCGGAAGTTCAAGCACGGTCAAGGCTAACTGGATCTAATAAGAGGGAAACTCGCGTGATTCTACCGTTGGTGTGGACTCACTGGAATAATAAGACTAGAACGAGTAAAGAACTGTTCAACGGGATTGATATGAGCGTGAAGGTCACAGATACTGCAACACCGTACAACTCCACATAAAGCTTGGACAGGAAAAATATCCTCTGCAGTGTGACAAAATTGTGACAAATCACAGCTTACCAAGCACAAGAAGAGCCAAATTCTGTGTTGTTTTTCTAAGCCTGGCATTTGGTGAATTTGTTTTAGCAAACAGAGTATACAATATGTACATCATCCCTTAAAAAGACTGAGAATTGAACTGCTCATGGCTGAAAATGTGCCGCAGGTGGGCTTGAATGGGATGTTTCACGTGTGCGTTTAACGGGTCGAAAGGACCTCTTTTGAGGCAACATAAATCTATATTACTGGTGGTACCTCAGCTAAAGTCCTAGAAGGTCTGCTCATCCAAGTGCATCTGACAAGACGGCAACTAAAAAGGCTGCAACACTAATCATTCGGTGGAGACAACGGTCTCTTTTTATTGCTTACATCGTAATAGTACATTGCATGGTAGTATCGCATTCAGCAGAGGGAAGTTGTAGAATCAGTAGATTTCGCTCTAGCACACAACATCTGAAAACCCCCTGCCCGCCATCAAAGCTTTCAAAAGTAACGACAAATTACTACAATTCGTACGTGCATGAGCTTAAGTTAAAGTTCCTTTAAGAAGGCATGTGTAAATTACACTGGTAATAAATGCGGGCCAGAGCATTAAACCGAATGGTACAAACCACTAGTTGAGAACCATGCCAACAAGACTGATGTAGAAAACCGAGAAAATGTGAATTGATGAACCATCGTTTTCCAAACAGGATACATATCGGGGCTAGATCTCACTAAGTGCGACATTAAAATAAATAACAAAAGATCGATTTGATTGTTTTGACTTAGTTGATGAAACAATGGCTACAAAAACGACGATTGTCATGTATCAGCGGATATGGATAGGGAATGGCAATACGCGAACCGCGAAAATAATTAAGGTAGACCAAATGGACATCTACACCTAAATTTATCAGCTGCTGCAGATAGCCGGGAGCACTCATAGAATGAAACATTCGTTGAACCGGAAAAGTCCGCCTCAGCTGCCGATTTCCAGTCGGCTAGAATTCAGCTGATAGAGATAATTATCGAAAATGTGACGTCCGTATTTGCAAACTTTTCGCAGCTAGTCGTGACCGGTAACTTCAGGGATAAGCTGACTTCATCCAAAAACTGTCTAGCCTGAATCGAATTCAGTTCGATACGTTCACCCAGTCGGTAGTGTCTGCTGCCCATATATGTAGGGCTTCGACATTTCTAGTTCCAGCTCGTGAAAGAAACATAGAAAAGATGTAAAAGACCGTAAAGCCCAATATAATGAAACGAATGCTAAAATACACATATTTTGCAAACCGATCGCCGTGATTCAGAAACCAGCATTTGAGGATACCAATCACCGTCAGGACCATGCAGTGATTCACAGTGACGGCATTTTGTAAGTTCCGACTCTGCATTACGCGGCCTTGTGTCTGAGTCTTACATTTCGAAGTAAGTTGGGCTGTTTTTGTACCACTCCCAAGGGTTGAATATACGTATATTCAGATAAAAAACCGTCAATCACTGGTAAGATCAGTTAATCAGGTGGACTAAAAGATGTATGGTGCTTTGAAAGCTCGTGGGCGAGGAAATCAAAGTTAATTCGTGGATGGACTGGAAACAGGAGAAGCGTCATTCGCGTATTGCGGTCCATACTTGTCTGAGCGCAGTAGCCGCAGAAAAAAAGGTGCCACGTGCCTGGAAGAAAGTAGCATAGTTTCGACAACCTATGAAGGCAACCACTTGTGCGTGCCTCACTTTTCCACTATCGTCAATCGAACATCTACTTGGAATAAACCCGAGCGATCTGAGTGAAACGCCATTTGCAAATTGTGACCGAATCGACTCTGAAACTAATTATATCTACGATGAAATCTAACCATGAGTTACCAAAAGATTTGATGGTATTCCTTGTTTGATATTGTAGGTCCTTATCATTAATCCAGTGAAATAAACTTAGATGAGAAAGGATATCTCCATGGTTACACCCCAGCGCAAAAAAACAATAAACTGCAAATAACCTAAAACCACTGTTGTCCTCGTGACGACCTTGTTAGGCAGAGACTATCGCATTCACTCCCTTTTCAAGATAAAAGCCAGCAAATCAGCAGAGTCCAAATTTAACTGAGTACTAGTTATGACAATAGCAAGGCTATTGTGTAATCTGATTTCCTAGAAAAGAATACCATTATTATAAATTATCTGCTGTTGGTATTTTCAGAATTAGCAGTAGTTTATTAGGTACCAATGAGATCCACAAATGTTACCTTCGCAGCTGAGAAACGTATTGTTGCTTTCACCATATTTCCCAGATGCAGAGTCACAGTACAAACGGTCGCAGTCTAGAGAGAACCCCTACCCACTTCGACGGACGAACCCCATTTGGCTTTATTTCCCACTTATAAATACCCCACTACAACTGCGCATGATGCGAATTTTTTATTTGCGAGAAATTCAGGGTTTTGCTGGAACTATCTTATTAGGCCGAAACAGATTCCCAGCTCAGTTGGCTACGTATACAGAAATTCAACTATTGTCATCGTCTTCTGTGTGTCATAGCCCAACATCTAGATTTATCTAGACTTGCCTACCTGTCTGTCCTCCGGTGGACAGTGAGTCGCACATGAATTTAATTTGTCCTTTTGATAACAATCCAGATTCTATCTACTTCGAAATTCGCTGTAGTGCAGGGCTAATTCTGGCAATCGTTGTTGACTCACACATACCAACCCAACCAAATTAGTGACGGTGAAGAGTACGCGGCGCTCAAAAGTCAATATGCCTGATTGTAATATTAAGCCTTAGGCGATCGAACAAAGTGCGTAGTCCAAAACAATTATAGTACTTGTGCAGCGTTGTGGGATCTCAAGCGTTTGCTGTCTAACGAAGCTACCACAGCTAGGGGTTTTGCTCAGCTTCCAGATGAAGGTCTTATGAGGGTAACAGTGAACTTCGCAAACATAAGTTTAGTCGGACTGAACGGAAGGTATCTAGACTTAATTGGTAGTTGGCCAACTCTTTGTTTGGCTTGAATACAATTTCAGTATGATCTGTAAAGACGAACATCCACACAGTGGCTGATATCAGTCGGTCTCGCAGTCACATTTCGGCCTATTAGTTCAACCTACCCTTACCAATTCGCAACCCAATTCACCTATCCCACATTTGGCCCTTGAATCTCTTAAACTGTCCATATTTGTTGAAAAGTGACCTCAGTATACTACATAGCTTTACCCAGTTTTTCCAGCCACCCTCAAAGGTACCTGTATGTTACAGTATGTTGGTGGCACAAAGATTTGCAAAGTGTGTGAAGAGAATATTGCGAAACCAATAAACTGGAGACTATCTTAAGATTTATATCTTGAGAGATACCGCATTACCATCAGCTACTAACCAAAACATGGGTAAAGTGCACGGAAAAACAGTTGTGCAAACCGATAGCCTGACATAGCGAGCTAAGCTTACGACAAACGGTCAGATAAAAATATCCCAGTAAGTTATTTATCATGGGTAATGCCCAGCCATTTATACGGTTACCCTTGTGGGCTTCTGACGAGCGACCATTGGTTCACTCTATCTTATCCGATTAGAGGAATCTTTCACAGTAATGAGTGCCGTTGAAGACTGTACTGCAAGTATAGCCCACCTATGACGAATTAACAAGAAAAACTGAACAGGTTTTTTTTCAGGACTCATCGAAAAATATACATTGCACAATTTGATAGGTACTATGTGACCTTCCAGGTTACAAATGCTACTGAAGATTCCGGACAGGGTTAAAACAGCCGTACAACACGTCCACATTCTTCGCTACAGAATGGCTTCAATTGCTTGATTAAGTTAATAAAATCCTTGCCATTCAAACTGCTAGTAGTCGGTTCATGAAGGGGACACCTGTAGTTCGAATTGTTCCTCCACCTAGGGAATCTTTTCCCAATGAGGCAGCCAAGACCGAGTAGCGTAAGATGAGGGTTTATAGTTTTCCATCCAGTCTGTGTGAGCTAACCGCATTACTCGTCAAATACTTGTGGTCAAACCGTTTTCTTTTCAAAATACTACGCGAACTTTGATTGTTCATATCTTTCCAGAGGTTTGTGCTGCGCATACTGATGGGGATTCAAGACAAAGCAGAAACAGTTTTGTGATTCTCTTGAGCTTTTCAGCATAGTTTTGTATTCACTAGCAAAGTGGTCCCTCCAGTAATACTTAAAATCTCATTATCCTGAAATTAGAAGCAGTGGGTTTTCTAAGCAAACAGGTGCACAATTTTTTTCCGAGAAACTGGAAGGGTCGTGTTCTTTCGAGAGAAATTTCCTTTCGTGCGGTACTTTCTCGCGTACCTCTTTCCAGTGTGATATATCATGGATCACCATTAACTACTTGCTGGTCAGAAGACCACTGAAGCAATGAACTCACTTTATCTTCGCTTGACAGTGAATCTCAGCTAACAGGCTTAGTTTGCCGGAATCAGTGAGCAGAGCGGATTTGTTGTGCTGTCGATAGAACAACGATCAAACTATATAACCTGTAACACACAATCTGGATAGAAAACGGCTACTTTTGGAACTACTGAGAATGAACATTCGCCCACCACCCAAATTATGACTTGAGATTTTCAGGTGGCATACAATAGAAGAAAAGCGTACAAACTGACCGTAACGAAATTCTGTGACCCCTCCCAGTTTCCGACTTCAACCGAAAACTATCAGCTTTCACATGGACATAACATCTTTTGAGACAGAAGCCTTTGCACTCTTTTGCCTGTTATTCGCCGCTCTACCTATGTGTCCACCCAAAATGGACGTTGCAGCGGGCGAATTTCCTATAGCTTATTTGGCAGCAGTAAGAAAACAGAGGCAATTGTAATGTCGATTATTCTTCGAGCACAACAAGTACGACAATACAATGCTTTGATATGTTAGACTGAACACTGCTCAGTCTGCAGAAAATGATTCTTATTTGTTGCGCTCATCGCACGGGGTTTCTTCTGGAAGCCGGTAAAATCGTGCGGCATTCACGACTTGATAAACCACTTCGCTGACACTGCCACATTTTCTTCAGGTATCCCTCACACGACGAAGGGAGTAAAAGAAATGAGGCAGTGAGTCATCCAGCCAGTAGGCGCAATTCTTCACTTTGATCACTGAATTTACGTGAAAGTTCGTCTACAAGTACCTCAGAAAAAAGGTTGAGCAAATAGGTATTGTCCATCGAAATGGTTCAAACTCTGATCCTTTGAGACCAATCGTTTCATTTTACATAGAACAACTGTGACATCCCACTGTCAAACGATAGTTCTGAGGAATCTGATGGAACTCTAGTTGTGAAACAATCGGAAGCCGATCAAGCAATTTTACTACTAACTCAGCAAAAAGTGTGGCTGATCACCAACGAATATTCCATCTATATTGTACCAACTAAACAAGGGAAGGCTGTAATCACAATAGGACTGAAGTATGAAGCGATTAGGATACGCGGCTCATTCGCCAGGTTCTAAGCTCAATGGATTGTTATATCGGGCAGCGTTATCTGGCTTCTCACATTGGTTTCACTTGCTAAACTCCTGTTATTGTTAACCACTGTGTGACCCGCAGGAACCTCAGGATTTGACCGGGTTACCAAGGGCCATGTAGGAGTAGCCAGCGTACAAAGTAACAAACGACAAAAATTTAGACGCTATTTCATTTCGATCGACTTTCTTTGAAATGTGACCACTTTTGGTTGAGATGACGTCAAAACCCCCGAACAGTCGTTCAATTATTTTCACAATTATTTCCGAATTTTCTTGGTAGAAAAACCTGTGAAAAATTTAACAAATACACGAACCACAAACCTACTTGATTACCCTCAAATATATCGATATATGTGCAACAAAATCCCGGATATAGTGGCTAAAAATCACTGGCCATGAAATTTTTTGTGTTATGCATTCTGATTGCTGTCTAAAAAGACATCGCAATAATAACGGAGATTTCTCCCTGCAAGTTAAGTCACTGTATGCTGTAAAGTCATAGCGCACTGCAGAGCTGCTTCGTGTTGGCAAAGAACCCTTGGCGGTGCTCATCTCAAGAGCCTTTAGTCATAACTAAAACCCGAAACCTCTTTACGAGTAGTGTAATTCCTCACTCGAGGATTCGGTCAACAAGTGACCGCGCCATCTTAATCGCACGATTTAATGAACAGCATTATGGTCGTTGGCTTGTTCGCTGAGAAATTTGATTGCAAGCGTTTCATCACCAATCGAGGTGACATGATCAGTGTGTTAGTGGGGAGCGTAGTGGTGCGTAGCGTAGCGTTGGTGGTTGTGCGTGGAGTAGTGTTACGCGTGTGTTAATATACGTGCTGCTAGCAGGGAATGACTTTTGATCGCCCGACCGAAAAACTAATCGCGATCATAGGTCATTCCCCACTTTTTTTCTCTATAGAATACAGTAACATTGTATTTAACTCATCTGTGAGGTATTTCCACTGGCGGTCAACCATTCGGAGTAGAACGATGAAGTTTTTGTCTCTCATCTAGGGGTTAAAGAGCCGAAAGTTCTTATGATTTCTTGATGTGCGTGCAGGTGACAACTCCAATAAACGATGTAGCAACTCTACGGCACAATCAATCGTGTTTCTCATATATGCATCTAGCAAATGAAGCTAGGAGGGGGCGAATACTGATTATGGGGTGTACTGAAGGTGTTGTTCCAACAAGCCAGCCCTCGTCAGTTACCAGGACGTTTCTTCCAAATTATTTCTTCCACCAGTCTATCGGGCTTGATAAGGCATATGAGGAAAAACGAGTCTGTGCTGCGACACCTTCTTTGCCATGATTGTATTTGAGTCATTAAAGAGACATTTGACTGTGATATCCGGACAAACTCATGGGATCATGGAGTGGGCGGTAGGGGAGATATGACTAAATCATTGGTCAATGTAGGGAACACAGCAGTCTTCAACGCTGTGAAGAAAGATTGTGTGTTACCGGCCAAAGCAGTTTGTTTGAGGGTGGTCCAGATATCGCAGTTCTTTTGTCTCCAGAAGGTGAATGATATCTGAAGAAACAATCTCTGATCAGCTTTCGGACTTTAGTGCATCCATACTGAGTCGCTGAAATACGCATGAGTTCAAGAATCGGGTGTATTCGCTGTGTGGCATGTCAAGATCTCGAGATCCTGTCAACTTTCGGCAGTGTTCCAATGCGTCATCGACTGCATCAGCTGGGATGCCTTCTGGATAAAACTGTAATAAAAGGGGAGGGGTTAGGAGAAAAACTAAATGTGAGAACTAGATAAAAGCGTGTGCAAAATTGTATAAACGCTTGGGCTTCTTCCTTGATTTAGCGTGTTGAGATGGGATGTAAATACATTCCCCCTAAATCGATGACCAACTTCTAAGAATTCCAGTGTAGGTGAAACGTCAGATGTCCCCTTAAGTAAAAAAGACTATGGCTAAAATAATCAAGTATCCGTCACCAGCGAAGTGTTGAATTTGAATGCAGCAATAGATTCAGAAAAGCGGCTGATCACATAATGACTCACGACTAAAATCAGTAGTATATGAATCTTTGTGGTATTATAGAGTTAAACAGAGCAACCACTTGAAGTCCAGTTTTTCGCGTGGCCACTTTTTCTATAAAACGCAAAAGTATTGGTGCCACAATTGTATTTTTAGCTTCTAAAGCTCAATGCCATAAGTTTTCACTTCATATGTGCTACTTGAGTTACAAAACCGGAAGAAAAACATCAAGTTATTGTTAATAATAATGTAAAGTTTCGCATAGCAACATGCACCAGAAAAAAAGGTAGCTTTATTTTGGAGCAGACAACAGTGCACCTAAATGGTCAAATATCCTTACTTTTCTTAGAGCATGCCTTGCATTGATTTCGCTTACAGATGGCAATTAATGAATGCCAGATCTCGAGGCGCTCTCATAGAATCTAATATTTCGGAATTGTGAAGACTCTTCCAAACACCGGAAAATGTTTGCTGACCACACTACTGAAAACACACTACCAGATACGAAAGTTGGAAACAATTGGGAGAGAATTTGCATAGGTTTTCATGAATTTCTTTCTGCAGTCCTAAGTACTGATTTAACGTTTCAGCAAACGGTGGCACGAAAAAAGCCGTTGAGCTGTTATTGACTGCGCATCCGTCTAATGCTTTACATTACAATCAAATGTTGTCAAAGACAGGTAGACTTCATAATCGAGTCTCACTAGTGACACCTGGATGAATCAAGCTGCTCGCAGCGAATCTCACATCGCCGTTGACAGTGAAGTGGCCAGAATTATCTCGGTTTGGTTGAGACATTAGAAGACGATGATGATGAATATCAGTGAAAAATATTACGTGAGAGATTTGACCTGCACTTTCAGCGTCGTCACCAGCATCAATAACAACATACCGCCGACACAAACCGAATTTGGGCTAAAAGAAAACCCCCAAGTTTGTATGAAATAATCGTAGAATGTGTCTTTGGGCTGTCTTACATTTTTTGCCACCAACTGGCATTTTGTGCTTTGTTCTCGGGTACTAAGGTTTGGTGCGAGGAAGGAAATAAACAAGTGGGTGAGAAATTGATCATCATAATGAGTGGAATGATTCTGATTTTGGCACGTACATCGTCAGCACATTGTCCATGAAAAATTAAGACTCACTAGAGACATCAAGGTATTTAAGGGAAAAGAGGACTCAAAAACGTGAGTGCCAATGGTTCCGTAAATGGAATTCACTACCCCAGACATACAAGCAACTAGAAGGAAATAAAGTTAAGACAACTGACTTACACGCACATTCTTCTCCTGTTTGTATACCATAATTCGTCTGCTTTTTGGTCCCCACTCAAACTTACATGAACATCTGTTCATTTAATCTGTGAGTAGTTCTTTGTTGTTCACGCAAACGCTTAAGCTTATGTAGTCCGTGTTCAACGGCATCGTGACCGATGATGTGATCGGTTGGCAACATTTATTCGTCTTAGACAGTGACAAGAAATCGGTTACATTTCACATGCATAGTCAATGTTTTTTTCTAGTACCCATGGAGTTCTTCCCACCCACCACTGACAAAATAATACCCGGAGTCTGTCGGATGGTGACCACCCTGAGAGATTTATAATTTCAACAGTCCGTAGTTTCACTCTATCGATTTTCGTCTCCCTGAGATCTCTCAACTGTTCGCACTACATTCAGATTCTCGGCACCAACAAAAGTAGCTAATTTGGTCTTGACCAGGGATAACGTGCACCATGCACCAGCATGATGGCAAATGACCCATTGCATGCCTTAACTCTAGTCAAGGTCTGCGACAGTTTTATTTTGTTAACGTGAGTTTCGCCTTAGCGACTTTTGAGTCGCTGGACTGTACGGAGTCTGTAAAACCATTGGTGTTCAAACAGCAAGTCAAATTTGATGTGGTTAGCCTGGCAAAACTCGGGGACAGACAAGGTAGATAGAGTTCTGCCTCAGTTTAACGATTTGCGACTGGAAAGCTCAGAAATTTATCTTCTTCCGTGAGAACGAGCAAGGCTAGAAGTAATTTATGAAAACGCTGTTTTCAAATACAAGCAATCACTATTGATCACTGTTTCGCGAAGTTAGAAGCAGCCGTTGATTAAATTTCGATGTGTCATCCCCTCACAAAGACCGTAGTGTCATTCTAGTTATCTAAAGGGGAAGCTTCCCTGATCGTCCTACGTCCTCAGATTCTTTTTGTGGCGAGATATTTCAACCCAATTTTTTGAGGACTGTGTCATTCCTCGCCGTTGACAAGGGTTCTAGTGGAGTGCAACACAATTACATGTTGTAAAACTGAGGAAATGCACAATCCATAGTGTGCTAGTGGTTCATTTTTTGTTTATCTCACTCCACTTTATGGAAACGTGGTTTCGGTGAAGCAGGCGTATCATATTTGTTCGCTGGTGAATTAGGGGATGCCTATATACTAGTCGAATTACGACCATCACTGCCTTGGTTATTAAGGGATTGGGAAATCTCTCTCCATCCGAAAGCTGGGCTACTGATTCCCAGACGTCTGATATGATGAGTCCAGCCTATAAGTTTCCAAGGGAGACATTTATCAGTCAGCTCAAATTTTCAGTATTTATTTCGAATCAGCAAGTTTCATACAATCGTTCCCTCAACTCTAGGTGTCACATTCTATAATACTGGCAGTAGTGCGAACCAGTTTGAGACAGAAGTATGACGGTGTTAGGAGCATTGTACGAGGATACCCATTTGGAGCTTTTTCCTCCAGGAATGTTGTCTGTCTTGAAGTGGAACTACTTAATGGTCGTTATTCTCAAAACTTCACTTTCCAAATCGGCCAAAAGTACAGCAGGCGTTGGCTTGCGCCCAACATGGTTAAAACAGTGCTATTCTTGATTTGCACTAAACCATAGACTTGTCATCTCAAGGGGGAATAACATTCCTATTAAGGTTTACAACTAGATGCCTCATTCAGAATGGTTCCTTAATTTCGTCAACCAACTGTGATGCCCTTCCGATGACTATTTCATACAGTCCAGCCAAGATAAGCTCAAACGTGCGTGTATTTAAATCCATTTGATCAGCCAATCAATATTCCAGCAGAAACAGACACCACAGATGGTGTTTTCCCACAACGGCGATTAGTCCAGCGGCGAAAAGACTACTAATGAGTAGCTCGCGGCAAAAATTTAAGGGGAACGATTTCTAGATATCATTTGACCAGGTAAACAACAATTAAACACCAAATAAAACAGCTGATAAAAGAACATTGGGAATTTGAGGAACGACCCAGTGCAGCGGATAATTTCAAGCATATTTAACCTCTTTTGATGTCGAACCGACAGCTGGTTTTTTCGTGAACCAATTACTGCCGAAGGTAGTAGAAACGATGCCAAATATATCATACTATCAACACTGTAAACACGGTGTTGCTCACGATTTATGTGATGGCTTGGGAGCAAAGGGGAGAACCTTGTTATGTTCTATATTATTAAGTGTAGCTGCTTTTTCTTAAACCATTTGTCATCTGCCTTAAAATCAATTTTTGTCTACTGGAGTAGAATCAAGGAAGTGGAGTGTCCACATTTGGGGAACGAAACTGGTCTGAGGTTTCTGAAACATCTTAGGCATATTTTTAGGAGCATCTACGAGATGTAACACTCATTTTTAACAAAACTGTAATTTTGGGTGCACTTCGTGGAAAACCGATATATCTATCAATGGAGACTATGAGAAAGTCAGCAGGCATGGGTTGGCGGGTATGATCTTTACAAAGCAGGTGAAAAACTCATCTGGCAATTCAAGGATAAAGCGGATTTTGTTGGTTAGAGGTTGAGGTTCGGTACGCCCTTCTTCCTGATCGGGACTGACCAGATCGATGTGACATGATTAAATATCTTGTTCAAGATTGAAGTTTTTGCTTCTAATTTAAACACGAATTGGCTGCCTGTCCTTATTTGCCATCGAAGTAAACTAATTCAAGTGATTTTTGACTTATCAAGACCATGCGTTTATAGCTGTTAGTCACCATTAAAAGTTGCCCCACTTGTTTTGAGAGTTATTTTTATGAGAATCGGAACTTTCGTACTTCATTGGCTGTTGAATTTCGTCTGTCATAGGTTACAAATACCTCCGATTGAGGATCCGCGTCAAATTTCTTCAAGCCACTTTGTAGTAATCGGCTCTTACCCATTGTATGTTTTGAGATAGCTGAACATGTGGATTTTAAAAAACATTTCAACCCTACAAGAAGAGTATTATTTTCAGTCTGTGAGTTTTCAACAGCGTTGTACCTAATCTGCCAATCGATGGCTTGATTACCTCTGTTGGCCCAAAGGAATGGACTCTTCTGTGAAAAGCACATCATCAAACGTTGCTTCAAGACAAAAGTGTGATTACCTCAACACTAATATCGTCTGAGGTTTGTCCTCCCTGAAAAACAGGACAATAGTTCAAAGTCCCATCTATCGTGGATTTTTAGAAGTCATTCCTTGACTCTTATAAAAAACCAGTTTGGGTTAAATAAGTCAGGAATTTTTCTTTCTGTGTTAAATGTCAAATGGCACCCAGATGGTATCGCATGCGTGAACAACAACATTCGGTTGTATTTAGTGCTTACTCAAATTATTTTTGAGCTGCAAACAGAGCATCCTCCATAGATCAAACACAATCCAGTTTTCTGAATTTGGCTACAGGATTGTATCATCTTTATGCGATACTTGGATCTACAACGGACCTAACAGAATACATCATACTTGTAGCTCCCTGTACAGAAAGGTCAAAGGGGTTTGTTGAAACGGAATTGCAACATCGCGATTTGTACGACACCAAACTGCTACCCACAGAAATATAATAATAAACCGTCGAATCGAAACTCCCGGTGCTTGTGCCTCACACCTAATGAGTTGAGCATAATGCAAACCTCTTGTTAGGCATTTCGGACCAGCACTCAAGAAATGTCACAGATATTGTCGTCATGCCCAGTAAGCTGGCAGAAAAAAAACGCTGACAAGGAAAATGAAAAATGGTGGCCAGCAAAATAGTTTCACGACAAACACTCCTTTCATTGAATCAGAAACTTCGTCAGCTTGAGCAAATATATGTTTGGTAGGTGCATGGTGAGTAAAATGAACGATCATTTGTTCTGAAAATAAACCCCGAGGTTTCCTGTGCGAGCTAGACGGTCAATGATAAGCTAAACTGGCACGTTTTTCAAGTTCAGTGGTTCGTCCAAAACAATGGGTCGAAATTTGTGCCACCATGCTCGGAGCTAATGCTGGATTCAGGTTATATTTTCTGAAAATTATCAGCTCTCTATATACATGTGCTCTACTTTACCCAGCAACCTTCGACCTCGCTGGCGCAGTCACTCTGGAGAACATGACACGGCTGTATATCTTTATGGCAAAAGTACGTGTGTGGTTCCGCAAGACTCAAAGACCAGCGGCTAATAATCGGCTGAAACAACGGCGAGCTAGGCCTGTACACACCATCCTTGGCTGTTGTCGAATGGGGATTGAATGGCTCAAAACAGCCGTACTCATCAAAAAGTACCCACACAGTGATGTGGTCAACCAAGAGACTTACAGCCGAACTCAAAACAGCAACAAATGATACAGCATTCACCTCAGTGTCCGGAACTTACGGTAAACCAAATGACTAAGGAACTAACCCGAATATTCGAATTGGCATAAACTAGATTGGGCGACGATTCACGAATCGGCAACTGATCCATCAAAAGCTCCAAGGTCCTAGTCAGCGATGGGTGCCATCGATCCTCAAACAAACGTTACAGTAAATCAGTTGTTTATAAAACGGGATACGTCCAAGTACAGAACATCCCCATATTGTTAGACGATTGAATTTATGACCCTAACGTTGAAGTGCCTGCTTTATTACGGTATGTCATCCAATTAAACGAGTGATGTGTACAGCATGCATCTGATGGTTGCCTCTGATAATGAATTCTATGGATCGGATCTGCAGATTACATTTCGAGTAGTTCGACTTACGTTTCTGAGTCTGGAAAGCATCAGTCCTCTTGCCTGCATCACAACCAGGAAAATGCAGATTGCTATTGGGTTCAGTTTGGTCAGCATGTTGCGCCCGGGTTGTGTTGCGAAACTACAGTCCACCAAACGATTGACAGAAGCCGTTTATATACTAACAGACTGCTACAACTGTTGCTATTGCCTCTTGTGTGATCTGACGAACCAATCAGTAGGAATCTACTCAGTTACTTAGAGGGGCCATTAGTGGGCGAATTCGTTTGCTACAGTGAAGAGGTGTGATTTGTAAACAGAAAATATTCTGAAACGTGTGGGCGAGTGGGTGATGAGAATTGAATCGGACTGTGGAGATTGTGCGCTGCAAAAAAAGTGCTCTGAGAAAACTGGACGGACAAAGTGAAAAAGACGAGTCCCCTGATAGCAGAGATACGCAGTTTGCCATCTTAAAAAACGGGAAATTTGAGATGATGTGCGTGAGTGAGCAAATATTATTTCTTGTCCAAATTACCGAGAAGGAGAAGCAGAAATAGCGTGCTTGTGAGGCAATTTTTTATCCGCCTAAAAACAGTGGCTGTCATCTAAGGGCCGACGTCTCATTTTCCAAAATCCTCTTTACTGAATTTGACAGAACCCCCGAAAGGATGACTTCTGGACATAGAGCATCAATCTCTGAGACAATGACGTCTTATTAGAGCAAATAGATTGTGAGCAACACTTGTTGGTAAGCTTACTTCACTCTACAACCGATTGTTTAAAGCGTTACTCCGTAACTTCGTGACAATCAATGCCGGCGCACTACAAAGCTACACTTTCAGAATGATGATCAGATCATTTAGCGAGATGTATCCAGTAACCTCAAGTGTATAACCGCATGTTTGGCTGAGATTGTTGGTTTCATGTGTATTTTTGCCATCTGTGCTGTACACCGTTAAGGGGAAGTAGCTCTCGGTAGATTGCCTTGTCCTTCAAAACCAGTGCTGTGAATGATGAAAATTCGTAATTAGATGCTCACACTAAGGGACCTACCGATCACCGGGTTTCTTTGCACTTTGTTGGGGCTACAGACTATAGGGAATGCACTGGGTTTGGTTGAATGAGGTCAAACGGACGGATTTTGATGGTGTGTAGTGGGGAGTGACAATTCAGGAAGTACTTCGGATGTATCACATACTTGCACTTTAAGTTCTTGAGTTCTCTCTCGAAGGCTGACGTCAGTAAGCCGAGAACGAACAAGCGGAGTCAGATTCGCAAAAGTAAGATTACAGTGAACATCTGAAGCAATTGTCGTCTAACGAATCGCCAGCACATACTGCGGGATATTAGCATTCCCGTAATTTCATACTCTGCATCACATGTAGGCTATATGCAAAAGCGCGTTACCCTAAAAGTCGACCAATAAGACAGCCGACTGCTCGACCTAAAAGGTTCATATTTCCTCCAAGAATAATGGGCACTTGATTAGTAACTGCTGCATTGGCTTTTAAGGCAGCTGAACAAGTCTTGGTGGTCTCGCGAAAGATAATATTTCCATCCGGATTGGGAAGGTCAGAGCAGCTTACGTGAACCTGCGTCCCATGTAGCGTAGTCGTGACATCAGCCTGTCCGTCAAGGGTCGGGTTTACAGTGCTGCGATGCGCTCCATACTATTATATGGATCAGAAACCTGGCCGCTTCGCGCCGAGGACGTCAAAAGACTTTCAGTGTTTGACCATCGATGTCTTTGGAATATTGCCGGAATCTGGTTGGGACATCGGATCAGCAATGCTGAAGTACGTCAAATGGTATTCGGGAGAAATAACTCATCCTTGATAGATGAACTGATCACACCGCATAGGTTGCGCTGGCTTGGCCACGTGCTGCATATTTCAGTCGACCGATTTCCTCGAATGGCTCTTTTCGCACAACCACGTGAAGGGTGGAAGAGAGCCAGATGCGGTCAAATAATGACTTGACAGAGGAGAGTGAAAGCCATTACCAGCAAACTCAGCTCCGTTGGTCATTTCCGTCTCCCTGGTGGTGACCCCGAGTTTCGGCTTGATTTTCTCAAGGACATCAATTTACTACGTACGAAAACTGCAAGAGTTGAGTGTGAGGAGGAAGCCTAACAGCAGTTTGGTAATCCTACAATAAGTAGCCCATTTGGTTAAGTACTTGCTGACATTTTATGAATACGATACGATATACAGGTCACAAGTTTTACGAGCGACGCGTTAGGGGGAATTCCAGCATTAATAATACAGAACATTCTTGTAATTATTATAGTATTCTCAACTTTACTTATGTGTGTCAGCTGGGCGGGGAGCCAAATGCAATCTCGCTTTTGGATTTTCAGAGTTTCATGATTCAATGTGAAGGAGTCACCACTAACACAATAGTAAATGTTATCCCAAATTGAAGCTCAAGTTAGAAAAAGGATAATTTTGTTGAGATTCAGAATGTCATTACACTTCAAATGCTGGTAACTTATGAAGCGTCAAATAAACAAATTGACCTAATTATGCTCACCATTCAAAGCGATCATTTGGTCAATCATCCCCAAAACAAACTTGAGAAGGCGGTAAAACTAATCATGGAAGCTACTGCTAAGGAATTTGTTCAGCAACTGATTCGACGTTCTTGTCAGTAGTCCATGTTACAACTGATAGTTACGGCAGTTACTGACACTCCTAATTCATCAGAATAGGCCACTATCTGTCGGGGTGTGTGAGTAAACACGAATGACGGTATGTTTTTGAGCTTGCAGACCAAGTGACTCCAGAAGGTCGGAGGTCATGTCATAACCCGGCATCTTTACTATTCAAGCTCCTGAGGCAAACAAGTTACTAAACAGATAAGGAGTAATTCACTTGTACTTTGTTGCTTCTGTTGTAAATTCCGTCAACCTAAGGGATCTATCTGACCGTCACTAATCAGCTAGCAATATGTGCACCGAGAATTTCGCGGAAAAACATCTGACTTCATAGTCATGTTTACATAATATTACATAAATGTTGGCTACCTGTTCGTTCAAATTTGCCGCTAACACTCGTTTTCCTATAACCAACATGTTTGAAATTTCGTGGCTGAGGGAAAAAAAGGATCGTTATCCCCTACTAACGAAACGTACAAGACCCATCGCTTTGGATTTTCGGTCTGTCCAAATTGAGGAGTTGGTGCACACACACATACACCCCAAAGCGTAAATCTTAACAGCCGTCATTTTGAACTTGGCTATCTTCCAGTGAATCAGCTGTCACGCAGCTGTTCTTATCT
>NW_008751746.1:61137-139771 GCF_000715545.1 Opisthorchis viverrini
AACTCATCCTTGATAGATGAACTGATCACACTGCATAGGTTGGGCTGGCTTGGCCACGTGCTGCGTATGGAAGTCGACCGACTTCCTCGAAGGGCTCTTTTCACCCAACCATGTGCAGGGTAGAAGAGCGTCAGAGGCGGCCAAACAATGACTTGGCAGCGAAGTATGAAAGCCCTTACCAGCTAACTCAGCTGCGCTGGTCACTGCCGTCTTCCTCGTTGGGGACCCCGAGACGGGCCAAATCAATGGTTGGCCCAGTCGTGCCCTCAATGGCGCTCATGCATCCAAGCTATTGCCTTCAATGCATAGCTCCCTTCCCAATCCCCCTCACTTAACCGTCTACCTACAGTGCCGTATTTACGCACTAATTTATCAGCTCCCACCTCCAATGCGCAGCTAACTACCCCCCCAAACCATCGGTGGACAAAACTGTGGCAGCTAAAACCGCTGTACGCCAATTACGTGGTTCTTGCAGCTAACAATAGTCATTTCGATGATGATGGTGATGCACTGGTTCGTAAGGACCCTATTAGAAAACACCTAATAACCCATTGTCGAAAGGATTCCTGTGATCTTTGTTTCAGCCTGGATAGTGAGTTCTGAAAAAAAAGTTTGCTGTTGGCATTAATTCACTATTTTGCCAATGTTCTTTGGACGAGTTGATTGACATTCTGTGTGATTATATTTTGAATAAGAAGCCTAGCATAGGTCTTCGTTTTGAGTTTCTCAAGGACATAAGTTTACTACGTACGAAAACTGCAAGAGTTGAGTGTGAGGAGGAAGCCTAACCGCAGTTTGGTAATCTTACAATAAGTAGCCCATTTGGTCAAGTACTTGCTGGCATTTTATGAATAAGATACGGGTCACAAGTTTTACGAGCGACGCGTTAGGGGGAATTCCAGCATTAATAATACAGAACATTCTTGTAATTATTATAGTATTCTCAACTTTACTTATGTGTGTCAGCTGGGCGGGGAGCCACATGCAATCTCGCTTTTGGATTTTCAGAGTTTCATGATTCAATGTGAAGGAGTCACCACTAACACAATAGTAAATGTTATCCCAAATTGAAGCTCAAGTTAGAAAAAGGATAATTTTGTTGAGATTCAGAATGTCATTACACTTCAAATGCTGGTAACTTATGAAGCGTCAAATAAACAAATTGACCTAATTATGCTCATTATTCAAAGCGATCATTTGGCCAATCATCCCCAAAACAAACTTGAGAAGGCGGTAAAACTAACCATGGAAGCTACTGCTAAGGACTTTGTTCAGCAACTGATTCGACGGTCTTGTCAGTAGTCCATGTTACAACTGATAGTTACGGCAGTTACTGACACTCCTAATTCATCAGAATAGGCCACTATCTGTCGGGGTGTGTGAGTAAACACGAATGACGGTATGTTTTTGAGCTTGCAGACCAAGTGACTCCAGAAGGTCGGAGGTCATGTCATAACCCGGCATCTTTACTATTCAAGCTCCTGAGGCAAACAAGTTACTAAACAGATAAGGAGTAATTCACTTGTACTTTGTTGCTTCTGTTGTAAATTCCGTCAACCTAAGGGATCTATCTGACCGTCACTAATCAGCTAGCAATATGTGCACCGAGAATTTCGCGGAAAAACATCTGACTTCATAGTCATGTTCACATAATATTACACAAATGTTGGCTACCTGTTCGTTCAAATTTGCCGCTAACACTCGTTTTCCTATAACCAACATGTTTGAAATTTCGTGGCTGAGGGAAAAAAAGGATCGTTATCCCCTACTAACGAAACGTACAAGACCCATCGCTTTGGATTTTCGGTCTGTCCAAATTGAGGAGTTGGTGCACGCACACACACACACACACCCCAAAGCGTAAACCTTAACAGCCGTCATTTTGAACTTGGCTATCTTCCAGTGAATCAGCTGTCACGGAGCTGTTCTTATTTTCACCTGTTAACGTCATTTACCAAGGAGGATAAAAAGACGAATCAATGAAGACTACCTCTACTTGTTTGTGGACAAGCCGAATGCAGTTCTTGGTAATCAAAATCAGTTTTCCCACCACGGGTTAATTGAATGACCGCTGAAACGAAAGAATAAAAATGGGTATCACTTTGTTAACGGGCGAATAATTGTTCTTGTTTGTTCTGCTGAGTTTGTCGGGGGGTTCCGGTTGAATTGTATTTGTTGATCGACAACGCTAGGATACTTGTAAACAGTTAATTTAGTAGTCCCTAAAATCTGAGGTGTGATCCAATTTTGGGATCTTCCGAAATAGGCTCATTTACTTTTAGTGAATGAGTTTAACCGACGGTAACATAGACATGCAAAGAATGCACTGTCAGACAATCAGTTTACAGAGCATAGTTCTCTCTCAACCCAGATGCCCTCCTAGAAAGCATACACTACTGGTATCCCGTAGATATCATGATTATACAGGGAGGAATATTCTTCATAGCCTGTTCATTAATTCCAGTCAACTAAGCACCATGTACAACTGGATTACGGCAGAACAAGCCAGGAAACTTTTCGGCACTCAAAGAACTAGTTTCTAGCTAGGGGTTGGTGATTAACCTATACAATATAGCCTAGTCAGTGCGGCACCAATATCGTTTGTTTGCACTTATTTTGCCACATTTTAAATCATATAAATTTTACACAGTTTTACTGAGCCTTTCTAAGGGGCGTATTTTGTCATGTATATCCTTTCAGGACTTACTAATCCCCCAACTCTATTTCACTCAGGCCGTATTGCGCACATGGCATTTGGGAAGAAGCAACCTCTGATCCATCGAGGAATCTATGCATGGAACCCACGAACGACGCTACGGACATCAGTTGTTACTCGATCAGCTAAATGTATGACGAATCACGTGCTAAGTCCAACTTCGGAAACGTCACCAAAACCAAGCATTACCGGCAGTTCAAATGTTTCTCAAACGGCAGGTACGTGTTTTGGTTCCGCCCCTAAAGCATGTCTTTTTTCGTACCAGATTACTTCGGCCCTGCTTGCGCAGCACGTCTAAGATGTGCAAAACCTTAGGAAACAACAATGAAAACTACTAGATAGGGCATCTACAATTTTCACATCTCCTACAACTAGCTTGTGACTAATAACGCATCAGTCTTAGTTATTCATGGGTATTATTGAAAGTCCCATGCATGTCTAATCTCTGATTGATTTTCGTTGGAAGTCAACCGGCTACCTAGCCAGCCACAGATGGGCGCATTCAGCCGTAATTTTTATTCCTGTCCACAGGCTCCTCAACAGATAGAAAAGGATCAGCCTTTCCTTGCAGGCCGTTCGTCGGCTAGTGAAAGCCTTAAAGTCAGAGTTGTGGATCAATCAAGTAAGGCGAGATTTTCCACTGTTTTCTGTCCGGATGGACGTTCATACCCTGAATCTGGCTACGTTGGCTATGAGTTTTGCGATTGGATATTGTCATATCGTTGCTCCAATCCAGTAAACTATTGAAACTACAGAGTTGATATGGAACAGGCTCTAGTTTATTCGATCAAGGGTGAATATGTTGGAGACACAGATGATTCACTGGTTTCGTTTGTGTATACCATCCTCATTGCCAGAACTCAAATAAAGAAATGGATGTTGAACTACTTGAGCTCTAGTCTCGCGCCCAGTAGAATAAAAGGAAGACTAAGCAGATAAACGTGCAACAACGACATTTTCTGCGGTTACAGTTACAGTTATGAACCTTTGGAACAAACAACTCTTTAGCAGAGGAGCAGACTCGAACTGGATTCGCCATTTCCATATTCGTGGATAGATTGTGTGCTGAGTTCGCAGTACATATAGACATGGCCGGCAGATGGTGATATGTGGTTTGATGACCTTTTGTGGCAGAGCCCACATGATACTCTTACACACCGCCTCATTTAAATCAACGGATAAATTAACAGCGACTTGAGATAAAGCTCCACCTATTCATTAATTGCCCGTCCAGTATACGAGTAAGTTAACAGTACGGCGGAGCATGACGCAACTCACAAGTTCCCACACATCATTTATTTGCAGCGACAAATTGCGAAACATTAAGAATGGGATTCCAACACGCCACCCGTCAACGAATCCACACCAAACCCAGGTAAACCCCACTGCCGTTTGTTACCAGTGACCAGGCTATAACAATGTCAAACATCCCTCCTAAAGAACTCATATAGACACCTATCATATACTTGTTTGTATCCGATCAGCTTCTCATGAATCGGATACTAGGTTGACCAGGTTGTTCGAATCAAACGGAATACTGAAAGTCTTGTCCGAGGTACGAGAAGTCATTCTAATTGAAGCAGTGAATCGCTGATAAGATTGTGATTATGCCTGAAGGCAGATTCATTTCAGATGAAACTTTTCATAAAGGAAACTAATCACTAGGTTGCTGAAAACTCTTCGACAGCCCACGACCGGTTTCGCCCTTCTTGGGGCTCATGAGGTAGGCGCAGTCCCCAGGCTTCCGTCAACCTTATGTCCTGCTTGAACCAAAAGTAGACTGTTTTCGAGAAATACACCCATTTGCAAATCAGTTTGGTTTTCACGAGAGACTCAGCTGAATCTCTCGTTTATGTCATTCCACAACTGAATGAGCTGCACACAGGCCGCCTCATGATTCAGTTGGCACAATATTCGAGATATCGGTTCTAGTAGAACATAAGGTTGACGGAAACTCGGGGACTGCGCCTACCTGATGAGCCGCAAGAAGATCGAAACCGGTCGTGGGCTGTCGAAGAGTTTTCAGCAACCATGTGAGTAGTTTCCTTTGTGAAATTATACTGCGATCTCTTGAATATCGTGCCAACTGAATCCTGAGGTGGCCTGTGTGCAGCACATTCAGCTGGAGGAAACCATAAACGAGAGATTCAGTTGGGTCTTTCGTGAAGACCAAACTGATACACATGAACTCCTTTGCCAGATGACATAATGCTTACCTGGAGTCATGGAGGCCCGGAAGAGGTATGAAGGCCAGAAACGTCTGGAATTCGGCTGAGACTGCATTCGAGAAAGTGCGAGAATTTCATAAGCCATAATTATATTGTCGTATTAATGAAGCACAGCGATGCATTTAAACGGTCGCATCTATCAGTCTGTGGTGTAACAAAAAAACTAATATATTCGCGGCGATAATCTACAATTTTCTCAGCTACTCGCTTAGCAGTGACTTGGACTGACTGCTGGTGTTGAACGACCACCTAATCTCTAGCTGGGCAATTGGGGAGCGGCTTTGTATTAGTTCGTTGGATACCTCAGTCATAACAACGACCTCAATAACACCAGCTGCATGAGCTGACCTCCTGTCATGAATATTGGTCGATCATATTCCAAACCGGATTTTGCTTTTCTTATCTCCATCAGAATACCATAAATTTCGGGGAGCAGAACGCATTGCGTGGCAGGCAAGCACTAGGGTTATCAAGGAACGTCTTGGATTCCGCTGGTACGGTTCATGTTCCTAAGCACTGTACTTCTTACCCTTTTCTCGTTTCACTGAAGACGTTTTGGCGGACACACATCCTGTCAGTTACTTTCCAGACTATGCACAATGAAAGGAGTAAACTTTCTCGTCCATTCGGTATATTCTTTATTTATTTACTTTATTTACTTTTATTTATTTACCTTATTTACTTTTATTTATTTACTTTATTTCATTTTATTTAATTTTATTTTCAGATAGGTTTGGATTTGTTTATTTGTTTAGTTTAAATTACTTTAGTTTAGTTTAATTTATTTCAGCATTACTGTACCTCCCTCGAAGGAGTACTTCTTTTCGACAAGACCCGTCATTTTCCCTTAACATACCCAACAGATGTTGGTTCTAGTGGGTATATTGCCGATCGGGACTAGTTGCTATATCAGTGAACTAAACGTGCTTATAGTGCTTTGTTGAGCGGAACTAAGCTTAGCGAAACAAGGAACCGCTGACGTTGTGTTGTTCAGATTGATTTGTGTGTACCGAGTGAAAGTGTGCACAAATCCAGTCCCCTATTCACCTGGTACTGTTTGTATTAAAACCACTTTTCTATTGATAGGATCGATGTGGACAGAAATTTATACCCCGTTTGATCTCCTTCCGAAATTTTTACATTATTAACCAAAATGATATTAACGGGTCACAAACCATCGAGGATACTTCTCATTTTTTTTAGTTTGCGTCACGGGTAAAACTGCTGGTTCGTAATCCATAATCATCATCACCAACTTCATTATCAGCATCAACTCAACCATTAACCGTATTTAGAGAGTAGAGGTGCTCTAACTTTCACACAGTTTTCGTCGTATTTCGTTTCTGGAGTGAAATGAGTGAAAAGTAGGTGACTTATATGGTGGCTAGTAAGCTCCCAATAGTCCTGTTACCATAGCTTTCTGACCAGGAATGTTTGAGTCCTAATGAGTTAAAATGAGAGAAAAGAAGCAAGTCTAAATGTAGCTTACTACGTGTTCCGAGAATAACTACTCAAAAAGATAACTGGTTCCCCAGGAACCATCCCTTCTTCGAATTACACTTGTTATCTTCTAACCTAGATCTATTTTCCTTCCACAGTAAGCCTTAAAAACAGTTAAATATAAATAGACTACCGCTACTATTAATACTGCTATTGATTAGTGTACTGGTGAAAGGAGGAAAGCGCCTCGCTACGGAGTATTCATTAGCAAACACGAACTAAGCAGCTACAAGCCATTAGACACAAAATGAGACGTCGCATCTGCTCGGAGTTTATAAAAAGTGAACATTCTCCTGTGTCCTATAAACTTTCTTGGACGTTCAGTGACTGTTAGACAATAGTATACAAACCATGCGGAGGGGTTCTATGATTTTTGTAATAAACTTTACCTTTCAACAGGAGAATTGACGACAGATCATGGGCTACTTGCACACTTAATCAGTAGTATACACCGTTACACTGGTATGGCTTCACAGTGTGAAGTAAACATGTAATGCAAACTTGTGATTTCGGAAGTTTTATAATGACACATCATAGCTGTGTGTCCTATCATTTGAAGTAGACTTGACACAAACGCAGTGATGGTTGTTCGCTATGCAGTTACTAAATCACGAACCTCAAATAGAGGAGACACTACACACTTTTGGATAATTTAATCTATACTCTAGGGTTTCGCTGTTTATCGTTGTCTTTGAGTGATTTCTGTGTGCAACGCATTGAAGAAGGTTGTCTATCGTCTTCCGTTATTTAACCATTTTGATGGACCTACAACAAGCTAATAAACTGAGCTTCCGGGATGGATCCTTAAGCGAGATTTTATGGAAATAACTTCGTGTAAGGTGAATTACCTAACTAGCTCTCACATAAATCATCGGCACTTTTTGTTTTCCTATTATGAACCATACCTGTTTTTGTTCAGTCACAGTAGGACAAAACCTGTTTACGGCATTTCATAATTCATCCTTTGTTCAACCAAACAAAAACAGTTGCAACCAGAGCCATCAGTCTTGCTGATTTGGGTACAAGGCTACAGGTTGTCGCAAATAGGCGTGTTTTATTTTTGTATTGCTGTTCTGGACAGTGGTCTAAAAAACTACAGACATACATTTCGTTTTGTTTAGCCAGGTGGCGACAGTCGGTCACTCGGTCAACAGCCATAACCACGGGAACAACGAAGGGTACTTCGCGGAATAAAATCATCTGGAAACTAATTTGGTGCTAATTGGAAGCTCAACTGGAAAACATCATGAACGAGAAATTCATTTGGCACTCAGTTGAGTCTCCGTTGCAACCAGATTTGTTTGAAAATGAGTGGAATCTGCGAATGCTGTGCAATTTACGTTGAAGTAGAACGTAAGCAGAATTTGAGTACTGCTCCCAAATGATGGGTCCCAAGAAGGACGGAACCGATTGTGGGCTATCGAACAGTCTTCAGCAACCTGATGGGTAATGGCTCATCAAATGAGTGGCATTGCCCTGCCATTTATTTGGTCCGCTGTTCTAAGGTTTCTTGGGCGAGATGGCCCAAGTGGTTAGAGCACGAATTTACTGATCGGAAGGTCCATGGTTCGAACCCGATCTCTGCCTCTGGGCTTCCCCTGTCTAGGCTTGGGCAACCTGGCAGTATCCCAGCCCTCGTGCAACCTTCGGGTGCCATGGTAGTTAGGCACCGAAAGGGTGCTACAGCTGAACAGTTTTCTGGCTATTGGTTTTCAAAATCATAGTTACTTTGGTTTTTCATTTAAAGAAATTGATTTTGCTTTCTTGAAGCATGTGAACTTTACCTACAGGCCGAAAGCTGAACTAAAAATTTCAACAGTTCATCACACTGTCAGCACTTTATAAGAAGTTTAGGCGTGGGACCAATTCACAAGTTGCTTGAACCTCGCAACTTAGGAGTCATCATTCGGGGGCCCAGTCGACATGTGACTATGTGATGTGAAAGAGGAACAGCGCCACACTATAGCTATTTGTCAGTCAGTCGCACTTCCGATCAACCGCTGAGGTTCGAATGGTTTAACCCTCATCTACTGGTCACGGTTTTCGAGTCCGAATCTCCCCAATGGTTCCAAGAAACGGCAGAACAGTTGAACGCTATTTCTCTGCTTTTTTATTTATATTAACTTCTCTAGCAGGATGAAAGCTCGGTTGAACATCTCCAAATCTCATACTATCAAAAAACTGTTGTTTTCAGCATAACTGATAGCTCATTTCTAGTAGTTGAGGGCACTGAACGCGGATTCCCAATGTTCGCCTGATACCACCCGAAGCTCTCCTGACCCTAGTGCTCGCCCAGTTAACAGAACCCCCTTCGTTTTTTAATTGGGGTTTGTTGGTTAACATTAGGTCCTGAAGGTCTGTGTACTAACTGCTTGAATGCTGCATATTTATTTCAGCTTCCCTGTATCATAGTTCTGAAAGACGTAAATGCGGACAGAGCTGATTCTTGCAGGACCGTCTAGAATACGGGACAAATATTTTTCTCGTTATGATACCCTTCGGTCGACTATTGAAACATATTACCATAGGATGACTCATTTTTTCTCACAATCGGATCAACCTTTCCTCGTGGATTACAGTAGTTTCATGAGCAAATATGTTTTCCCGAACCTACTCCAGTGGTCTTCATTGATGCCAAGCAACACCGTTTACAAGATGTTTGAACAGCGGACAAGAACTCTATTTGTGTGGTTTATTGATCACTTTTTGTGTGGTTCTGGAGTACACGGATTACGCGACAATGATCTTTAGCCATTCAAAATGAATTCCTTGTCTTCACGTGGTGCACAAATAATCGTCATACATCTACGGGGCTTAGGTCCGTTACTGTGTGTAATACCGTTTTATCTCCCCTATTCTTTCCCATCAAAAGTTACGTAACTGAAAACCTTATATTGTGATTCAGTTTTCCGTTTCTCCGAAATCAAGCTAGAAGTCAACCACTTGTATTGTGGTGAAAGTTAAACTTTGAACATTATTTTGGTATCAAACCCATATTTCCTCTTGTGTGAAAACTGCTGAGTAGCGTTTTCATAAAGGAGACTACTCACAAGGTTGCTGAAAACTCTTCGACAGCCCACGACCGGTTTCGCCCTTCTTGGGGCTCATCAGGTAGGCGCAGTCCCCGAGTTTCCGTCAACCTTATGATCTACTTGAACCCATATTGCACTGTTTTCGAGAAATACGGTCATCTGCAAATCAATTTGGTTTTCATGGGAGACTCAACTGAATCTCTCGTTTATGATGTTCTCCAGCTGAATGTGCTGCACACAGGCCGCCTCATGATTAAGTTGGCACGATATTCGAGACATCGAAGTATATTTTCATAAAGGTAACTACTCACAATTGAGTCTCCCGTGAAAACCAAATTGATTTGCAGATGAGTGTATTTCTCGAAAACAGTGCAATTTGGGTTCAAGTAGATCATAAGATTGACGGAAACTCGGGGACTGTGTCTACCTAATGAGCCCCAAGAAGGGCGAAACCGGTCGTGGGCTGTCAAATTGTTTTCAGCAACCTTGTGAGTAGTTTCCTTTATGAAAATATTTTTCGATATCTCGAATATCGTGCCAAATGATTCATGAGGTGGCCTGTGTGCAGCACATTCAGCTGGAGAACATCATAAACGAGAGCTTCAATTGAGTCTTCCGTGAAAACCAAATTGATTTGCAGATGAGTGTATTTCTCGAATACTGAGTAGCGTCTTTAGACTGTACTGGAGCGTTCCCAGTCACGAATGATTCCCAAGTCTATGGAAGTTCATCTGGTTCCGTTGGGAGTGTTTCCATGAGTACGTATTTCGCCAGCCGGAGGAAACTTGCTTTCCCTTTCTACAGACTGCTTCACTTTAACTGACCTGAAAAATTTCATTTTTGTCCCCTATTTTGTGCTGTGATCTATTGCCACGTCCTCAGGTTGAATTAAGAGAGATACTTGCCTCCCAAACCAGGTCGAGTCTTATTTCAAGGGCAAATCTTGTTTTTTACTTTCCACCTTAATTACTCACCCTTTCAGTCCGTTTATTTCTACCCGCTGAGATGTACGGGACAACGCGCCATATCCTACCCACTCAAAGCAGTTTTCCAGCAATGTGCAATATACTTCCGAACAAATTTGAAAGGGACCTCATAGATCCTCACTTGAGTAAGTGTGCCACGAATGCCTTGGGACGGACAAAAAGAGTCGATCTTTCGAACGAGGTCCCGGTGGTTAGAGCGCCAAGTTACTGACCGGAGGGTCCGTGGTTCGAACCCCACATCTGCCTCTCGACTTCCCCTATCTAGGCTTGGGTAACCTGGCAGTATTTCAGCCCTAGTGCTTCCTTCGGATGGCATGCAGCTAGGCACCGAAAAGGTGTTACAGCTAAACGCTTATTGTTAATATTATTACTTATTATTATTTATGGTCTTGATATCCCACGGAATGCTGTCGATGAGGCTCGCTCTCCAGCCCGTCTACACTCTTGAAATTGACAGCTAATTTTCGAAACCACTGCCCAGTGAATTACCAGATTGCGGACATCCTCCGTTTTGTCACTGCCCAGTAAGTGGGCATTCGGCGGTTTGTGTACGTCCCAGGCATGTCTATTTGTTCATGATACGCTGACCTGGACACCTGTCGAGTACTTAAAAGGCCCTTGCGCATACCATTGTCTTTCGTCCGTGTACAAACATTTATTTGCATTTAAGTTCACTCTCTTCTGAAACTGCACAAACCACTTTCAAGTGGTACGTTTCATCAGCTCTTCTAGGTTTTCCTAAGTATGATCCAGCCCTGAAGTTGTCTGTTGTAAGAAGTCCGTCCGTCTGTCTGAATCTTGAGTGTCTGAGTTTCACTTCATTCTTTACGGATTAGCAAGCATTTTGTTCAGGCTGATTATTTCCCATAATGATTCAATCCTGTTCCACGAAACCAGCAGCTTTTGCGGTGTCCGCGAACCAGTTCCTTTCCACTTTACGTAAACATGTTTGATTCTAACTTTGGAAAAATAGCAGGTGGACAAAACCAGCATATACATTCTGAAAACCCGAGCAACGTACGAGGTAGAACACCAAATCGTTTTGCTTCTCTCTTCTTTGGACAACCATTTATTATAAATAAATATATGGCTAATGGAGGCTTCACAAAGGTAGAAAAGCCCACAACACAATATCGTCCCTTCTGACAAATCTGGACGGGCTGGTCTACGCCACATCACGTGACGTGAACTGCGCGTTCCAAACATGGATGTGATGTATCCTATGTAGATGCGAGTTAATCAAACTGGTGATCAGCCACTTGTAACCGAATATTAAAGCGCACACCTTTTAACCGAAACACGATGTTTGGTCTTCATGAGGTTCACACTAATTACGATTCCAAGGAAAAGAAATACGAACATACAATTGCCTACGGCTTATTACTGTAGGATAACTTCAGTTACAGCATACAACACAGAATGAAACACGAAAACCTCCACATTTCCTAAAAGCCGGAAACATTCTAAGTAGAAATTAAATTACGCAGCCAACGGAATCTGTAACCAACACTCACACTGAAGAAAAAGCGGTCTTGAAACTGTATACTTCAACACCGTCTTTATAAGCTCACTCAATCAGGAAATTACTCTGAAACAGTGCGCCCTCGTGGCGTGGAAAGGTGACGAAGCCGGGCACAAAGGAACCACTTAGCAGTAAAGATGAAATCCACGAAAGCCCTATAAAGCCGTTCTGCTCGAGATCAACTTGAGGGTTGTAGACCAGGAAAGAGTATAGTAGAATTGAGAATATATCCCGATGAAAGGGATGGTAAACGCTAATTATAACTTCCATAATGTACGGACGATTTAGATAATACAGAATCTTCGACCCGTCTATCCACGAAGTCTCAATGTCAGAACATAATGATTTATATTTTTAGCACGTGGGTTCACTCTATTTTTAATATGGAAGCAAACTTCTATTTTCCTGAGACCAGACGCTGGATCGTATTCTACGACAACACCAGAAAGTAGGCAGAATTTACTACCCTAAGAAGGTTGGTTTTGATTCAGTGTGAGCGCGAGGCTTAAGCATTATTAATATCACCAAGCACGAGGGATCCCGTGTAATTCGGCCACTTTACCAGATGCTGCAGATAATTTTTAACTTATTTCCCGTGATGTTCGGGGGTCTGCTTGTCAAATTACATCCAGGTTGACCCAGTTGTTTGATTACTCTGTTCTACTTGGAATACTTGTATTCAAAAGTAACGTTTGTAATTCTAAACTACACCACTGTTTTCTTCCACATCTGGCCCCAAAAAAAGCAGCTGCAACACTTGTGTTTGTACAGAAATTGACAACTCCGGAGTGAAATGACTGCCGTGTGTTAAGCCCTCAGTGACCTGAATAAGCTTCAATACAACGTCAGAGGGTTATTGTGTAAAAATGATCTCACTGAGCACCGCCTGATAATAGTTCGACAGCTCAGGAGATAAGACTAGTGAAAGAACCTTTCTCCGCTATAAAAGTGCTAATTCTGAGATGTCGTTCTTACTCTTACCCACTCAGTTATGCTGGCTGTGAACACTATGAACCCCGCAGTATAAAGCTCCAGTCGCTCCGTGAACGCCTTATTTCGCTATTCCAATGTTGTTGTGTCGATCCTACATAAAACTTAAGCTTGCTTTAATCGCAAAAGTGCCGCTGAAAAAAAAACTGCTAGTTCGGCACGACCTAAAATTCCCATAGACGTATCTTTTAACTTTTACTCCGGCAGAACCGGAGGAGTTATATTCCGCCTTGGACGAAGTATCCCAGTCTTCCTAGCGAATCGCTAATTACAACTTTGAAAACCGCTTATTTATGCTGCTGTAAATTGAAGGGTCGACGGCTCAGTGTGCAAAAGTGAATGCTGTTTGCCAAGAGAATTCCTGACCATCCACTGGGATTGAGAACTCAGAAGTTATTAAAAGAGCGCAAAATGGGTGTAGGTGGACTGCGAGAAAAGATTTATTGTATCATGAAACTGCACGACATTTTCTAGCTAGTAGGACCAGTCTTTATGAAGAGCACCGTTCGGTAGCATCTTGGCTGTTTGTAAGATTTAAACCCTGAGATCGAGTCATGACCTTTTAGCTTTTAATTTTTCCATTTAATTTAATTTAATTTAATTAATTTAATTTTTTAATTTAATTTAATTTCCATTTAATGCATACATATTTTTCTTCACATTGGAAAAGTCGATGGTAAATAGTCTCTACTATTTCCGACAGGAATCACTTACATCGCTCGGAATTAATTTCTACAGACTTCAGAATTTTGCAAGATCCGCCCTGCACCTGATGATGGTCAACAACCTATGCGTTTTCATCTATTCCATTTGAGTGTCCAGCTTCATCGAGATACGACCTTTTCATGTTTTCACTGAGACGGGTAATTCTAGAGGAGAGCCTCTAGTGACGGCATTCTGTTGTAATAGTTTCAAATGTCTTCGTGTTGTGGCTCCGTCTAATAACAGCTAAATTCGAAGCGACCCACTTTGCTTTGGGATATTTGAAGACTGCTGGAATCAGCCGCTATTTCCGCTTCTGATCGACTCGCATCAAGTGGAAAATGATGGCGGCCTAGTTCATCGTATTTATTTCATGCGTGGTACGATGATTACGGGCTAACGAACAGTTCATTTTTTTCAATAAAATTTCGTTTTTGCTCCGTTATAGTCAACTGAGACGCTGCGCTCTTCCTTCATTCTCATTGTGGTCAAACTTCATCCGGTCTCTCTTGTCTTCTTTAGGATCATCCCACTTAGCTATTCAGACTATCCAGCGCGACGGAATATATTCGATCTACCTCCTAAGGCAACTAGCTACCACACAATTATAGAAAAGTACAAGAAGTATCTGACGATGTCAATTTCCGCAGACCAACTTCAGATGAGCACTCACTACTGCAGCAACAAAAGCGGTTTGAGCACACGCAGGTAAGCTCACACAAACGCTGATCAGAAATTCGAGTGTTCAGACTCCAGAAAGCAGTATAAGTCAACCAGCAATCGCAACTACAGACTCCACTGATAATTCTGTCACAGACACGGAGCCAAATTAAAAGTTCGACTCTTGGTTCAAGAGGTATTCTCGATGTTGATTTCCCCAATCTAGATGATCTACTGGAAGTATGGCTCTTGCTTCGGAAAATTTGCACACGTGAAGATAACCGATACACAAATTGCATACTTTCTAAACAAATCAGTGATCTTAGCTTCAACAGTACTATCCAGACCCTCACGCACATCTTCGCAGTCAGTCGAGAATGCGAGCATTACAAGCTGAGCGATAAGGATGAAAATCAGTTCCAATGTTTTATATTTATATCTCGCATCCTTTTGGGCAAGACTATTGCACCAAAATGAACAAAACCCTAAGATGACAGGAGCTCAGTACTGAATGTCACCGTCTCATTCAACTGAATCAGGGTTGCACAATAATCGGCCAGGCATCATCTGGATCATACGATATTGTACACCATGTTTCCACAAATATTAATAAGATATTTCAGTGCAACTTCAATCACAAACACAAAAAACCTTCTACACCATGTTGGTCTCGTGGTGCCTGGTATTGCGTCCGTTTTTGCCCCCTCGGATGTGCCGTAAGGAAGGATTCTGTTTCCCACAAGGAACCAAGCCGACTGTTCACCGATACAGCTTATTCGAAACGGCTTCCACGTCAAAACGGAAGCAACTTTCTTCGAAATCTGTTTTCGTCCCATTCAAAGAGGATTTCGCATTCCGCAAGAAAACTATCACACTTTATTGAATAATCATACTGTCCAGCCACAGATCGGAACAGCCTCAGACATCACACTGATTTCGCGTTCCACTTGAAATGCAATTGTGGTAACCACTATTCTCTGCTTCCAGAAAAAGCCTGCCGCTTACTGGTGAACTCTGTTGTCAAATGTCCTTCAGTACCGTGCGATTGAAAGGCATTTGCTACCTCACAGTTTATTGGGATATGATTTTGCTCGGCCATGATTGGATAGATAACTTGAATTTTTTCCGTGTTCCTCTAGTCTTTATGTGACAGCGTGCATTTTACTCAAGGAGGCATTTCCCAACAAATTACAAGCACAATCCGGTCAAATGTTTCTGGTCTTGGACAGTGTTCTAAAACCCAAGCCAAACTTCATTTCAAGCCCAACAATAAACGTTTTTAGACAAAAACCCATGTAACTTATGCGACCCGTGCATCTGCGGACGCTGAACTCGACCATCTCCAAACGTCAGGTGTTGTACAGCCTGTCATCTGCTCTCCTTGAGCAGTTCTTATTTTTGTGGTTGAGGGGAGGATCATAATTTGTGTTGATTATTCCGCAGGCTTAAGTGCTGCACTCAATTCACGCCAGTATCCTCTCCCAGTTTCAGGAGACCTTTTTACCAAACCTAATTTTGGCACTTGCTTGGCCAAACTCGGTCTGGCTGATTCCTAGTTAAAAACCAAACTTGCAAACGACTCCAAAGATCTTCTAAGTATTAACATACATTGTGGTCCTTTCCAGTTCAATCGTCTTCCCTTTAGAGTGCAGCCAGGCATATTCCAATAGATCACGGACGCTATGTTTACTGGGCTAACAGGCGTGATCAGGATGAAATTCTTCATCGCTTAACCCCAGTATTTAATCAAACACAGGAATATGGCTTTCATCTCCGAACAGAGAAATGTGCATCTTTTCTAACATCTATCAAACTTTTGAGCCGTACTTTTGATACAACTGGCCATGATCGTGGCCCAGACAGCACTACTCCAATTCAGAGGATGTCGCCACCGACAGGTGTGCCCTCGCTGAGAACTTCCAGCGGGTTGGTGAATCAATGCAATACTTTTCTAAGGGATAAGTTCCGTGTTCGTGATCCGCAGTTATCTCTCTTTGGAGTCAATCGTCCCAGTGTCAGTCAGCTTTCGAAACAGTTAAATGACTTCTGTCGTCAGACAGGCAACTTACCTATTACAACCGTGTTGTGGATATGATTCTAGTGTCGGATGCATCCAAACACGGAATCGAGGTAGTCATTTCCCTCAGATTCTCTGACGGAACTGAGGAAGGAACCGTCCATGCAACGCAATCTTTGGCACGAGCTAGACGCAATTGCCAGCAAACAGAAAAAGCAGCACTTTCAATTGTACTTGCCATCAATAAGTCCTAAAAGTGATTTACGGTAGGTACTTCGGTTCGAAGAAATATGTTCCGGTATATGCGGCAAATTTTACCCAACGCTGAGCGACCATTCTATCTGGCTGTTTTTCCAGTCAACCAGCAGTCTACGGGTATCACTGGCCAAGCAGATGTCCTCAAAGTAAATTTTCTAAAAAGAGGAAAGTTCAGCTTCGTGGCGTGAACGTGAAATGGGAGTTCTTTTGGACGTGAAGACTGTCTTCTGAATCATAACGATTACCCTTGACCCACGTGCTACACTGAATATGTCTTTATGCCTAGAAAGACTACCTAGACAGCCCCATAATAGATCAACTTTGCAACTTATTTACTTGAAAGGACAAAGTCCATGTGTCAAAACCGAACCCTTATCCAGCAATAAGTTCTGTTGTCAATGAAACCTACTTGAGACGATAAATACTCGATAAGCTCTAGAGATTTATCCAGCTGACTGTTCAACTCAAGTCTTTCTCAGGTGAATGAACGCTAACAAGTATCTGTTGTCCGGCGAACCAATGTGAGGAATATGGGAATTCAAAGCTTGTGCGATCGACTGAGTCCACTCTTATTGCAACCCTGGTCTTCAAAAAGAGGGAACTATGATGTGAACCTATGAGGAACGACATCAGGTGAACTTAAGTGCATCGTTTGCTACAACAACGCTTCAGAAAGAAGCCAGACAGACACTGGCCAGAAAGTGGCTACATCTTTTCACCGAGTATTGGTGATGATGCCTATGCTGAAAAAAACAGGAGTGTATGTTATTTCATCTCGTAGCGTTATGTTCTCCACATGACTACCTACGTATGAATCTGGAAAACTAAGTCAAATTTGACGTCAGACTCAGCTGAATTCCAGCTGAATACCTCGGTTACGGCGTTTATCAAATGAATGCGATCTACAAAGTTCATCTTACTTTTTAACCGCAAATGCGTACAGTCTAATGTTCAAGCATCGTGTAAAGTTGATTGCAACTCAGACACTGTCCCTATCTAGTAAAAAAATTGAAGCTGATCGTCAAAGAAGAAGCTGGCTGTTGAAGAGTTCTCAGTAAACTTATGAGAAAGGTGCCCCATCAAGACAGTAAATACAACATCTATTTCACAAATTTCAATCTCCTTACCTAGTGTGGTCTTTTCTAACAAGCTAAAAAATCAGACGGATCGACAGGCAGATTCATTAAATCTTGCCCGCATGAAAATATGTTAACGTCTTAGGCTTAGCGGACTACTCACAAGGTTGCTGAAAACTCTTTGACAGCTCACGATTGATTTCGCTCTTCTTGGGGCTCATCAAGTAGTCGCAATGTCCTAATCCCCATCAACTTAATGCTATACGAGAACCCAAACTGAGGGAATTTACGAAACACTCTTCTTTGTATACTAATTTGTTTTTTGGGAGGAGACTCAACTGAATTCAGGTGGATCTCCCACTTTTGATGTAACTGTATGAACGTCTTTTTATCAGATAACTGGTAAGTCATGGTATCGGCAGATGAAAAAAATGTAATTACTTGAAGAAAACTGTCCAAACTCTTGTTTCAGCAGTTTCAATGTTATAAAACTAATGAGATAACATCGGGATACTTTAATTAGACTCACGTTTAAGTGCAACGCTTGCTGATGAGCGATCTTACTGTAGACTGTATGTGCATGAGATAAAGCTGACTGATAGAGTAGAGAGTATTTAAGAGGTGTGAAAATTCTGACAAGACTCGTCCACAAAACGAGTTTTACGTAAGACCACACCCTCAGGAACATCAGTATTTCTACCGTCTGAAATTTGTGTACGAGTGTTGAGAGGAATAAGAACCAGCCCGTCAACCGAATGGGGTAGTAGAGCACCCAGCGATATAGAGCCTAAATAGAAGAAATAGTCACTCAGCATCCGGCACAATATCAGCTCTAGTCGAGCAGCAGTGAGTTGTTCCGGATGGCGAAATACATGCCTGAACATTCCAACACCAATACCTGTCCGAATAGTTCCCGAGTATATTACCAGAAGTGGTTCAAGTAACGTGCCGCGTTCGTCAGCAGCTAGAACATCCGGCCTACCAGTGAAAAGAAAAAGGCCTTCGCTGCGGAGTTATTTATTAGAAAATACCAACTGAGCAGTTACAGACTATTGGACAGGAAAGCAAAATTCTCATATGCATCTTGTTTACAAAAACTGAATATCCATCTTCTCTTTGAACGGGTCTTTCTGAAATTTCCTGAATATTCGTTGACTGTTACTCGAATCCTAGCAAATGCGACAAAGCGACTCCACAAATTCAATAGACACAAAGCAAATTTACAGGAAGAATATATACTACTCGCATGCCTCCCCCATCAGTAGTATCACCGTTGCACAGTACTGTGGTATTCGACTTATCGCCATAGAGAGGAGGACTACTCTGTTTGTCAAAGAAAACGTAGTCTTTCGGACCCATGTGGTGCCGTGTGAGAAAAGCATCCTAATAGTCATCTCCCCAACAACAATAACCCATTCTCAGCTCAGCCAAGCCTCCTCGACTATGTATACTTCTACGTCTCAGAAGAGGGATATTGTCATTCCGAAAGCTGGTGCGGTCATGCATCTACGTTATTATCGGAGTGAGAGTTAGCGGGACTGCTTCACCTATAACAGAGCAAGGCACGCGTCAACTACGCACGCGAACCACGCTATTCGGGTAAATTAACTAAGATTAAGCGTGCCTACTCAGTATCTCTGTCTTAACGAACACGGCTAACTGCTGTTAATCCATATGGCCGCACATTTGTCGCTATCGTGAACACAGAACAATAAGATATCTAACCAGTATTTATATCATCTAATTTTTCTCAAATTGTAGCCGTCATCGTCCCACCCAGGGAGTACGTTCATTTTTGTTTTGTCCTATCGATTAACGTTCTTAATGTGAAACCGACGCTCTAATACCCTACAAACGCAGTGAGATGAGGCTGGTAGACCGGGGTAAATGTACTGAAATGTGTTGGATTTTGAAGACACTCACTCCCTGTTCTTATTTCAACGCCATATGTTCAACGCTGCAGAAAAAATATGTGAACTTCATCATAGTGGTTTGTTGTACATGATGAGGACCAGTCAGTGAACCACGAGTAAGAGAAGTTATAGTTTCTTTAATCGAAGGTGAAATCATATGGTCCGTAAGACAGTGCGTCACACCATCAAGTATTTGTTTTAATAAGAGCCTATTTTGTCAGGAAACTCTGCAAGGCGTTGCTCCGGAAACAGAAAGTCCTTAGCGTCAGTCCAGGTTCTTATCTATGGAGTTGGTCTGTTAATAACATGTCGTTCGATGTGAAAGATTTATGCTGCGTGATAAGCATCGCTGGATCCCGGGATGGTGGTTGGTACAGCAACTGGGCCGTCAAGATCCCTTTGTCAATAAGTTAAAACCAGAAGCAATGGGTTTTTTAAATCACAAGCATGAATTGTTATTAATGTTTGAGAAAGTAGTTCGGTCATCTAGTAACGATTTGGATACATTAGCCCACTTTCCAGTTATCCATGGTGTTTCCTAGGATATTAGGGCTGTCTCTCTGACATCCGACCAAAGTGTACTCAGCGTCAAGCAGAACCAAAGAGAATTAATTGTTGAGGTTGATGTTTTATAGAAACAATAAGATGGAGAATTCTTCCGAACCGTGTAAAGTGTTCATGACACAGAGGTAGAGCATAATTTGGAAAAGCGAGCCTCATCCGGAAAATTTTACAAAGTAAACCAAGTGATGGCACCGAAATATTAGGAGATACTTGTGTTTGTACTACTGGCACCCGCTTAGGAGGGTAGGAAACCGATGTGAAGCTGATCCATTGGTTGAAGAAGGTAGCAATAATCTCACCCTTACAAGGATGATGAAACTCTGACCATTCTCTGTTGGCTTCACCCCTTTTAGTACAGTAAGTAAGTCTAGTCGGCAAAACTGCCACTCGTTTCTTGTAATTGAATGCCCATTTCAACGTATGTGGTGATATACCCGTTTCCAGAGTGAGGAAGTAAAAGTGGACCTTTAGAGTCCATCGTTTGTAGTATTCTCCAAATGAACAGCCCCGCCTCACAGCCAATAACTGACACCATGTCAGTGAAAGCACTTCAGTACACTTTCCGTATTGCAATATGAGTTGTTCAGCCTCTTTAGTTGAACAATCTTATAAATTTTATAAGTAATGAACAGTTCAGCTGAGTCTTTATATTATTACAGCATTCTAATTTCCGAGTGATTGTTCAAACGTAGCAAATACAGATAACATCCAGTCTCATCACAATAAAACACCAACTGCTCCAATAAGTAGAGGACTTCATTCAGGTAATTTTGGTTAGGTGTATCTGATCTGGACGAAGTGATGATGAAATGAAGTTTCATGAAGAAACGTAAAAGTTCTCTTGGTCGGAAGAGTCACGTATTGTATGGTTATTAGCGTTTACTGTCTTCAGTGAGTAGAGGATACTCGTCCTCTATTCACAGTTGACCGGTTTTCCCAGCCAATGTTAGCTTAACTGTGCTGCTGGACGTGAACAAAAGACCTTCTCGCCAAGTCTTATGACCGCAATGAGATAGACAACCAAAACAATATCGAGGTATAATTTATCCCTCTGGCATTCAGCAGCACTTACTGCACCGATTTTTCGCTCTCCTGACAAAGAATGCCTTTGTTTGAATACCGGAGGATGGTGACTCGCATTTCTGAACACGCGTACGAGGTAATTTTCGGGCAGTTTGCAGAACTATTTGGCTTTAATGACTGACTCCGAGCTGATTCACGTGATGGTGCCCCACAAAGACCACCTCATACATCAGTTAGTACGATAATGGACGGAAAATACCCAGGGATTTTCGAAAAGTTTTCAGCTACTAGATCAACAAGTGATTCCTCGATAACTCACACAGTCTTTTCTGTTTAGCAAGTTTTCCCTAATCAAAGCAAGATCAGATTAGTTATCATTATCTTTGTACTGAGTCGGAGCAGTCCAGGGATTAACGTGGTGGATGACCAAATGTGAATCTTCGAATGGGGACTTTCAGGTTTTCTGCCTGTTCTCGTCTTGAAAATCGTGCTCACATGATTCATTGATAAAATAGTCCTAACGTTATTCTAATTTTATCCCGCAATGGAAGGACGAATTATTGGTGTTCGGTTTTCCTACTGAATTACCGACGTGAAGCCTAGGTGAGTCTCGAGACAACGGCAAAAACATGCAGGTTTATTTCCCCAGGCTACACTGCTACCATTCAGTACGTGTTTGTCACAGACGGCTAGCCGCATGAGATACGAACGGCAGGTTCCAGTTAGGTAAATGTTATATACACTCCGCAGCAAAATTATAGAACCGTAAAAAATTCCTCACTCTTACTCCACTCCCACTAGATGGGACTGGACTATTTTTAATCGCCAAAAACCCGTCAAATACTGTGCATTGTGATGTAGAAAGACCAGTGTGTAAGAGGTAGACGCAGAATACTATAGGACCGTCTTACTGTTCTGCCTCGAGCAGGGGTCTATGGACTTTTCTGACCTTTTTGATTCATATACAGTGCTTTTCGAAAAACGGCTTGATGGGCGCTACACCATTCTTGTTCCATGGCAGCGGCAGACCCAGTTTTGGGGCTGCCGGCATCTACACATCTGAACTGATACGGAACCTCAGTCAGGTTATGACCGACACCATAGTTTTTTCAGTCTGAAAGAGACGAAACCGATGTTGACCATTACTGAAGTGCCTGAAACGCTACACTACCACTGAAAGGAAGAAGGCCTTCGCTGCGGAGTTGCTTATTAGAAAACATTAACTGAACGGTTACAGACTATTGGACAGGGGAGCAAACTCTCATATGCATCTCGTTTACAAAAACTGAATATCCATTTTCTCTTGAACTCGTCTTCTTTAACTATCCTGGATATTCATTGACTGTTGCTCGAATCCAAGCAAATGCTATTCCATAAATTCCGTAAGAGATCTCACTTTTCATAAGGCGCAAAGCGGGTTTACGAGAAAACATACTACTCGCATGCCTCTCCCATCAGTAGTATTACCGTTACACAATGTTCCAATGTCCTGTCCTCCTGTACAGCATAGGGCAGAGTTATAATAAAAAGCTTTTGGACATCTAGCGGTACACATCAGAGTCGCAGTAAACATTTAGTGTTATCACTTTGTTCAGTTAGTGGCCTAAGAAGGTCACCCTGGGAAGGGTGGGAATACATCATTTTATTAGAACGCCTTCAATCCTCGGCGAGTTTTAAAATCATGAAAGCGCCAATACCCCCTCTCTTCAACTGAATGGTGACTACTTTGGAACTCGGAGTCAACAGCAGTTTTATATCATCACTGGTGGACAGGAAGATCTATACCGTCGTATAAGACCAGGCATGACACCCGTACAGAAGATATTGATTCGTATCGGGCAGCGTTTTTTCGGGATGTTATCATGGGTTGCAAACTGAACACATCTGCTCTATTACCAGGGGTCCAGTTCTATATCCAGGCAGTTAATATTTGATAGGATCTTTCGCTGTCATGAAGTTTCACCGGACAGCACAATTTTACAAATTTTAAATATCATCCACAGTTGGCTCCCGTTTCGTCTGATGAAGATATTGTGCTTACCAACCTAGAATTCTACCAGGAGAGCTCACAAACATCACCAGCAAAGCAATTTCACAACGGTGTTAACTTGCACAGCACCAGTATCGAAAAGAATGAGTGCCATTTGAAACGAGAAATTTGGAAATAGAGTAAGCTGCAAAGGTTTTGAGTCTACCTCTGTTTGTACCAGACAGCAATCTGGATTGGTCCCATATGTCGTCACACCGCTTCTCAATTCTTGTTGTTTTCAGGTCGGTCTATCTTAGTAATGTCCTTGTAAGTTCCTGGAATAATTTCTAATACGGTGTTTTGTCTACTAACCAGACTCATTCACCTCCATTCATCGGGATTGTACTGGATCTGAAAAGGAGGGAGTACCGTACCAGTGTAACCCCTAGTGTACATTCCTTTTTCCACTTTGTCTACGTGTTCCCTGGAAGACAGATTCGTCATGGACATGTGCTTTCAGGTCATGGTGCACATGTCGCGGTGGTGGCCCGGCTGATACTCGTGCCAAGAGTGAATAATTACCGCTGTTGTTGTCCGCTGTGCATAGCTCTATTTTGTAGTACAGCCTGGGGCAACCACAGTGGAGTAAACCAGCCGCACTACAGATGCACATGATCCGACTGGGTCGGATAAAACTTCTTTAAGTTAATCGGATCGGATCGACTGACCTGACCAAACCGGTCAACCGGGAAATCGGGGTACCTCTAGTTAATCGGCGCCTGATTACAACTGTTGGTCAAAACCAAATATAGAGAGTTAGGAGAAGAATAAAAGTTATTCCACTAATAAGATTCCTACCAACTGCTTTGTGCCCATATATCATAACGGAACACCGGAAAGTATCAGACAGTGTCTCCCATGCAATGTTATGTGGTGGATCAGAAGAACGTGGGATGTTATTTTACCATGAAAAATCACATCACAACGTTCCAACAACACAAAGATCACCTCATCATAGATCACTTCATTCACTCCCTAGTGAGAAGGCAGTGAACGCTTATGCAAATTTCGTCGTGAGCTATTTTTGATCAGGCTGTTAGTGTTAAATTTGCGCAAGTAGGTGGAAGGGGAGAAGCAGGAAAATGGTCATAATGAAGAGGAGAAGCTCTCGCTGACGTCAAAAATGGATACGGACCATTCATGGCTGACGGCGCTACATTCCTTGGCAAAACTGTCCAGTTAACGTGGAACTTGTCAATGAGCATGATGATTCTCTCTCAGAACAGGAGGGAGGTATAATCAAGAGGGACAATAGTATAATCCTCTTCGAGTAGTGACATCCAGTTGACAGTGCTCTCCAACGAAGGGAGCCCTCGTTCGGGAACCGCCTCGACAGGAAAGGGTGACTTACAGTAGCGTATTCTCCTCTTCGTGTCAAATTTCAGTTAAGTGAGATGGGTTGGTCCATCTCATCTGAAGTGAACACTCCAACTATTCATTACTACTGAATACCCCCGGTTCACGTATGGTAAGCACTTAGGCCAACTTCATGATAGTCATTCATCACTGCATTCTGGATTTTTAGGACTTACTGACTTTCAGTATCACTTCAAAAACAAAGGAAATCGATAAACACCGACCCACTTTATGTCGGTTTACTCTGTACTTCAGCTACATTAACTTAGACCAGCATTTCAAACAAGCAGCGCTTCGTAGGTAATCCATGCTGTATTATGGCTGATGCATCTGTTGTGCATGTGGCAGACTAAACCACAAAAATTTGGGTCAAGGTCACAAGGCGTTTCCATGATCGCGTGTCTTCTCTGGGGGCAAATCAGCAGTTTGGAAAACCCAGCTAATGAGAACGGCATGTTTGCTGGGTTTTTTCCATTTGAATATTCCCCAAGATGTTCCATAACTAATCGAGGGGGCGTCATCACACCAGGTTGTTTTTGGGTCTATTGAATAATTCGGCTAATTTGTCAGCAGTTTTTGTTGGTAGTGTGTTGGAATACTGGTAGCTCAAGGGTATCGATTGGTAGGTGATCAGATGACCCTTCTTTGAGCTGGCAAATGTTTCGTCATCCATCGAAGGGAAAATTTTAATGCACGATCAATGGTATCACCTGCTGATGACGCCTTCTTGAATAATGACGAAACGTCTGCAAGTCAACAGCTCGGCGAACAGATCAACAACTGCCTGATCAACCACTAAATTTTTTTGTAGACGTTGTGATCCTTACTGCAGATTTCTCTTGTTGACAGATCGTGTTCAGTAGTCTCGAACCAGTTTGCATACACCCTCCTCTCGAAATATTTGCTGTACTTCTTTTTTCGGTTCACATAATTATCAAGGGCTCCAGAGCAGAATTTAGGTCAACTATGGCTTTGAGTTTTTCATTAATCCATTCAATTATTTAATTAGTGCACATTCAGAAGAATCATTATTTTAGAAACTTTTCACATGCATTTTAGTGATGTGCAAGTGTCCATAAGTTCAAAAAATTATGGATGTAGCCAAAAGAGAAACGAATAAAACACGTTCGATCGCGTACTAAGGTTATATTTTACTTTTTCGGATGGGTTGACTGATAAAAATGCGTTGCATAGTGATGTAACATTAAACCTACTCTTTGTTTTTCTTAGCGGCAATCTTGAAGTTCGGTGATATTTCCTCATCCACCCTTCATTGGCTAAGCGATGAGAAAACTCCTCTTTTTAGACATCTTGTTGATACATAAAATTAACGCGGCCTTACGACATATTAATTGGAATTATTTCAAGTCCGAGTTCCACTTTACTTATGTGAAGGTCGAGGAAACTTACTTAATTCTAGTATGCTATAGTTGTGCTATCCTAGGTTATACCTTTGTGAATACAAGTGCTGATTGTGAGTTAAAGTCAACAACCTCTTGGCAACGGGCACGAACAAATAACCAAACAAAATCTGCACGTACAAAGAAGCCTCGTGTCAGGAGATTGCTTTCATAAGCAAATAAATACAACAGTTACAAAATGAGGGTGGATAAGTGGGAAATTTTCGAACTGTGAACGTAAATAACCCAAACACGCTCCTTCTTATTGCCAAGAAGGATAGGGTTCAGTGGAGGCTACCGCATCATATGGTGCCGCAATCAAATTCTGACTGGCAGCAGCAAATTCCATACGACAACCCTGTGATATCTTATTTCGTGATGAAGCCTTTAGATTTCGGACACGTAAAGCGACGCCCTATACTCCGAACCTACTTTCCTATGGGTGTTGGGATAAACACGAGAAAAACAACCTGTCAGAAACCACTGAGAGTTTCAGCGCACTGTGGTAATCTGTGCCAGGTTATGCAGTCATCGGCTTATGCTACCAGCTCCTCTCGTTAGAGTATACATTCAGTTATTGTCCACACTGCTCCATAGGTTGAAAGGAAGACCTAGTGATTAACATGGAACCTGTCGTCCACCAACCCTTAATGGAGAACGAGCAAAAGCTGTGGTAAGTGATCTGTACGAAATAACGATATCAAGACATGACAGTTCTATTGTCCTGTGATGACGTTCTTGGCAATACCACATAATGAAGTCAAGTTGACCTTCTGTCCATCGGGTTCCGTGAGCTAGTCAAGATGAAGCACCCGAGAGAGTTGGTTTCCCAAGGCAAGTATTAAACCACGAAAGTGATCGTCAAGTACTGCGACATGAGCCAACTGTTGCATACGTGATTTTGGCGTGGGTGTGCACCGAAACAAAACACGGACTGACCACCGTTAGAAAGATGAATTGCTGCACAAGTACTGCTTGTTGGATTTGCCAATATGGAAATTTAAATCACACGTAGATTTGACAATGCCGTTTGTCAAAAGGAAGGGTTGAGTTCGAAATTTTGTGGTATTATCTACACCAAATCGAGCAACACTACACAGCTAATGTCAGCTGTACACGTTTGTGGCGTCCACAATTGCGCAAGTCCGTCACTGACCGCCACAGTAGTGTCAAGGACCACAGGCCAGACAACGGGGAGCACAATGTTGGCTTAGTAGTGCCCAGTGCGTTCGTCTCCTCCCAGGTCAGTCTCGTGATTCTGATTTGCGGTATGATCACCCGATAACCACGACAGAGCAAGTCAGGTGAGGCTTGACAGATCGGGTACGAGACCGTTAATTAGGTCAGATGTGCGCATTCACACACAAACGCACATGCTAATATACCAGTGTGGACTGGACGATACTTCGCGACAAAGTGAACGGCTACCACGGGTGAGCAAAACAAGTGTAGATCGAAAGTATATGAAGTGAAATGGAATGGGATAATCATGATGTCAAGTTGGCTTCCTTAATGGTCTTGGATCAGAGTGGAGTAACCATAGCAGCAAGAGGGGTCTGCATAGAACGTACGGCACGCCGTACGTTCTGGATGGTCCCAATACGATTAGCATAAAAGGTGTAAGACCAGAAATCATTTAGATGGAAAGTCATGTCCAATACTTGTCTTTGGAAATAAGCTCATGTGTAATGTGAGATGAAACAAGCTTAACCCATCTTGACGTGAATGCCAACATAAGTGATCCTCAATAAAAGTATTTCCCATTGCAGAAAAGCGCGTTCCTACTTCACCAGGAGTGAGTGGAATAGGGTAGCACTCATGTGAAGGTAGAAAACTACCGAAATACAGATGAAGAGTAGAGCAGTGATAGTGGTTAAATGTGCAGTGAAGAACTCCCCCCCCCTGAGTTAGTGAAGCATCATTTTGCCACAAGGACAATTCATCCTACAACTGTGTTAAACACCAGTGTTTTGTTGTTCAGAGCACAGCAATCCTACAGGAAATGCTTGGTTCATAAACGATACGAACGAAGTAAGACATAAAAACAATAACACGTTTAGACGTAATACACTACTCATGAAGTTACCAAGAACTCTGTTACAGCCCACGACGGGGCTGTCACGCTTGTTGGGGCTCATCAGGTAGGCGCAGTCCCCGCGTCTCTGTCAAACTTTTGTTCTACTTGAACCCAAATTGCACGCTCATGTGCATACCAATTTGTTTCTGAAGGATGGCTCAAATGGAACCCAGTTGAATCTTTCGTCTATAGTGTTCTTTAGTTAGATTCCATGTGGGTCTCCAGCCAAAACCAAACCAAAACCAAACTTGAGTGCAGATGAGTGTATTAGTCGAAAAGTACTTTAAATCCGATTGATTGTGGCCTCGGACAACCAAAGGACACATATCTGACCAAGCGCGCGAGGGCTGGGACAAGGAAGGGTTTGCCAAATGGTTTCATAGTATTGACCATGACGGGGGTTTTCCACTTAATGTGCACATCTCAAGAAAAATCGAGACGTGACTGTGAACTACACGAAGCACACGTTTGGATATTTTAACGCTACAACTTGAAAGTCTAGCAAGTTTGAATACCTCAAATTCAATAAACCACAGAGAACTACCTGATAATTCAAGTCACACACCCGAATCTAGTATCCTAAGTGAGTTTATCAATTTCGATTTGTTTCCTGTCTCCTTTGTTTGTTCGATCCGTTGTGTCTATATCCAGCTGTCCGTAGTCGTTTTCAGGTCACTAACGTAGAAATACTGCGATCGTTCGTCAGTTTACAAAGAATCTGTTTTCGTAGGATTTCCCAACGACAGGAGTCTTAAGTGACCTCACGCCCAGGTGAACGAAGTCAAGTCGAGTGAAGTCGAAACAGATCAAATTAAGCTTTTTTGGTGGAACAGTACCAATAGATTTGCTGACAAAAATTTGACAGTGCAGGAGTTGGTTCATTTTGAATTTCCGGCAGCATTATATTCTGCTTGAGTCCAAACTGGTAGACAATTTATTTATTTGCGAAATAATTCGATTCTAATGGAAGACTTAACTGAACCTCGGCTTAATCGCTCGGCTACGGCATTCTCCAACTGAATTTGCTGCACAAATATCCTCGTCTGTCTCATTTTCTTCAAGAAAATACAATACCATATCTCTAGTATAGAACCAACTGAAACATAAGGCGGCCTGTGCGCAGCACATCCAGTTGAAAGAAATTCATAAATGCGAGACTAGGCTGATATTCAGTTGTCTCCGTTAGAAACCTAGTACCTCGAAAATTCAAACTTGATACAAGAACATGTGACAGATTTTTGGCCTTCATAGTATGAATGGAGGTATCACATGAGGACTACAATTCACAAACCAGTCCATAAAGCAGAGTGCTATAAACTTACTGCAAACAGTAGTTCGCAATTAGTGAGGGCTTGAACTTGAAGCATCAGAACACACGTTGAAATTTCACGGAAAGTTATTGGGGCAACTGGCAGATTTCACCCTCGTTGCAAGGGGACTATCTGGAAGCATAGATTCTTACGAGCTTTGAGATGATGTACGATCAGCTGACTAGCATTGTTATCAAATTCCACTTATCCTTCAGCCATTGACCCCACGTTACGTGGGCGCAGACTGACGCTTGTAGAATTCTGAGATGGAAGTCTTACTCATCGTGGACTTATTCTTTCTCTTTAGAGTGGTTTCTAACCGTATGCACAGGAAATCCGTCTTCAGCTACACGGCTGTCCAAAAAATATTGACAGATGAAATTTCATTTCCTACTAAGATATCTTTTACGGCAACGTGTCGGACAAAAAAACTGCCTGGAGCCCCTAGCCTCCTGCTACCAGTCTCCGTAACGAGGATTACTGTATACTACCTATCACTAGTTCATGCATGGCAACTCCAAGAGTAGCTTGCTTGTCCTCATCTGTTCGGACATGATATTGAGCTTCTCACAGTGTGGGACTTAAACAGTACGATCACGTCTACAAAAGTCTCAATTTTCTCTAATATTGGACGCATATCTTAATTGGCAGATGCCACATCTATGTAAATTATTCAGTCTTTGTGCCCGGAAAAACGTTCCTCAGCAATCTGTTGTCTGTGTATACAGACAACCGGAAATTAGCGAACACACGAGCAAATAAATAGGAATTCGAAAGTGAGTCACCCAGTACATTCTTGCATTCGAATTAATCCGCAGACAGTATGACAATATTTGGACAGTCCATCGGTACAAATTAATACCAGAAAACTTTATTTGTCTAGTCCTACCCGAGCCAATAATTTGGGTTCAAGTAGAACATAAGGTTGACGGAAACTCGGGGACTGCCCCTACTTGATGAGCCCCAAGAAGGGCGAAACCGGTCGTGGGCTGTCGAAGAGTTTTCATCAACCTTGTGAGTAGTTTTCTTTATGAAAACACCATTCGTTTGAGGGACATTGCTGACAGCCGACGTTGCCAACATGTGCAAAATGGTGACGAGGTCTTGAAGTACCCCCTTTTAAAGGAGTATAGAATATCTACGGCCGCCATATTCGGCTTGGTGGTGTGCCTGACGTGCTCACTGGAAAGCCTTCCAACCAACACATATTGTTCCGGACCATTATGCACCACAAATACTGTAACAAAATCTATTTTTGTCACCAACTGCCGCTTTTCTAAGTGCTGGCTAGGCGGTGAAGTCGGTCATAAGAGCCAACTACCGGATATATTCGAATTAGCTTTACAATATCACTGACCATTACAACGCGTCGCTTACTTCACATCGCCCAACGAAGACACGCAAATAGGGGACCCGAGAGCAGTAAGCATAACTCCAGCCTGGAAGAGGCTCTGTGAACCACATCTCCATACTCTGTCAAGTGCTAGGGTAATAACACACGTATGGGCACCCCACAATCTCGGGGTTCGTCGGCTTTCAAGTGTGTCTTTGATCCTGTCGATCGGTTAGTTCATTTTAACACGCTTGCACAATAGGGAGGCCTCAGAAGTTCGTGAACACCATACACTGTTTTCTGTACTTGCATACTTGTAAGTAGGTGAGAATGTGCAGATTGCCCTGTGGAGGCTTTCCTACCAGTACTGGTGTCCACAAGTAGATCCAGTAATTCTGTTTTTCATTTTTAGTTTGTCAACAGTGAGGCAAACTCTTGAAGGTCTCCAAAATCCTAGTGTTCAGATACCTGTAAGCAAGAACCTCATTGACCGAAGATATGCAGACGACAGTGTTGTTTTCCGAAAAGAGCATGAAGTGCACGCATTACTCGAGACGCTGGCCAAGATCATGCAATGCTTCGATAAGTGATCCATATCCATAAAGTATTGAGGCATGCTGACGGATGTGTACCTAAGAACTCAAAGAGTGATTGATACTGGAAGTTATGAGACACTATACATATTTCGGAAGCTACATTAGCTATAACAATAGTAGGACAGGCCAAGCGGGCACAAGAACCCTAAAAGCCAAAATTGCGTTTGATAACTTGCGCCACTGGTATTAATAGAAAACCACATTTCGCCAGGTCTCAAAGGATGTGTGTCAGACAGCACCGCGGCTGTGGTAGTTGGCCACTTTAGGCGGAGAGTCTGGTACGCTCTGATATATCTCAAAACCATAACCGAAATCGACTGAAACCGGTGTACCTATTTCGGAATGGCGGAAACTCAGAGGCGGACGGCATTGGATATAGAAGAACGTTAAGAAACGTTTAGGTGTAACTGGTGTTGTTCGCCCTCCAAGACTGGATCACTAACTGACGTCAGTAGTATATATGCTGTCGGTATCAACCTTGGTTGTGTGTTTGAGGTTGGAGGTGTAGGCACCTCGGATGATAGGCTTCGGTCCCCTCCCTGATCCATTTATTCTCACAGTTGGGAGTTCATCCCTGTCGAGGTCTCCGGTACGGGTAGGCGAGTGTGCACGACAAATTCCAGTTGTTCACGTTCGTAGCGTCAACGAGTGCACTCGTGGTTCTGCGGTACTATGAACACAAGGGTAGGCGAGTGTGCACGACAAACTCCAGTTGTTCACGTTCGTAGCGTCAACGAGTGCACAGGTCTGTCACTGACCGGCACATTGCAGCCGACGTCCGCACACCAAAAAACGGCGAGCTGAATGACGGCTCAGTAGTGTGGGTTGCAGTCGTCTCCTCGTGATCCTCATCGGCCGTGCGAGGAACTCACGAGAAAATAAGTCAAGACAGGCTCGGCAAGCAGGACACGAGTGCGCATGGGTAAGTGGGTCAGCTGCGCACATTCCCACACAGACACACGTACCAATACACAAGTGTCGGACGGGACGACCTCTACGGCAATGTGAGTGGCGGGTACGGATAAGCAAAATGACTGGAGATCAAAAGTACATTCATACAAATAAATGGGGGAGTTATGGTAAGGTAAATTTACGTTCAAAAATCCTGTGATTCAATCCAACCTATGCTGAAAAGCTGAGAAATACCGTACAGCCGCTTTATTCCTATTAGGAATCATCAAAAGTGCGCACCTCACAAAACTCAGGGAAGCTCCAAATCCACGCGATCCGTTTGACCATTTAACCGATCGACTGATCAGCAGCGTGGTGAGCTGACAATTTAGGTTATAGCGCCACCTATCCCTTGATCACAGGACCCACCTCAGGCGGTCAAACGGTTTGACTGGATCCTCGAGTGGAGGTTACCCTGACTCTCATCGCACTACAAGTAACATGGGAGAAAAATGAAGTCCGCCAGATGGGCAACAAGCACCAGAGGAAACCCTTACCTCACACCATTAGATGTAGGAAACGAAACTTAGGGCATCGGCTGATGCTTTCTGAGGCTACGGACAGACTAGAATGGTGTACTCGAGAATGATTCCCGCCGAAACTGACACTCGAAATACGGAGAGTTGACACAAAATTGCACACGTAGACATTCAGGCGACACAAGTTTGACATCAGTAACTAGAGCCTGAGCAGGCCTTAGTAGGGATCAAAAGCCCGGGGAACAAGCAACATGCAAACGGCGTTATGATAAACACGCATGTCATACTACTAATGAGTAGTCAAACCCAGAAGAGTAATAACCGCTGGTCGCCATCGCTTCACAGGAATCAACGCTGTTTTTTTATGATGACCTACTCTTGGACTGATTACTCGGTGTTCTCGAGTCAGGAAATACTTTTCAACCGATTACTGCATAAGAGCATTTCTACTGATTTTTTTGAAAACTTCTATCGATATGGATTCACAACGATTAGCACGGGAACTCTCAACTTAGCTCGGTTATAAGTATTTAAGTGCACAAAGGTCGTAGTTTAAACTTGTCATTTGCTGACTGATAAAACCTGAAGTATCAGGAATAAATTTTAGGCGCGCAGATAGCCAACGCAACTTCCAAATGCACAAGAGTACCCAGAATTATAGTGCCAATCAAGTCATATTTCTGAATGATTGGTGACGCTGAAAAATCCAGTTGGCGAACTAGAAGCATCACAACAGATTAGGACTGAATCCACGAAATATTTTGGTGCGACGGATGTTTTTATGACACGGTTGTGCTCCCAGAATCCCTGAGGACGGCTAGTCTATGTGAAAGATAATTTACCGGATGAAGTGGAACTTAGATGACAATCCGGCATAAGAATTAAAACGACGTACGTTTTTCTACACAACCACTGAATGCAAAAAATCAAGCTGTTTATTCCAAAAATAAACGGTGAACACAACTGACATTCGTTCGTACTCATCAGCATACAATCCGACTCCACCAACTTTTTGTAGAACCTTGAAACGAGCAGGATTTGAGTCCACAAGTCTTCGAAAGCGTGTTGATCGCAATTGCTCAAGCTAATGAACTTTAGAAGCAAATGATTGTAACAAGTACCTTCCGGAACAGTGATGGCCGATGCGGAAAATAATGAAGGCGTGATCACCAGGATGAAACTACTTGCACTTAAAGCGCTTCACAGAAACACTGACAGTTCTCATTTTATTGTCCTCAACACTATTACTTGATGAACCCCTCGTACCACCTAGGTATACTTACAAATATCCTGTTAGCTTTTAGGTTTCCACGTTCCCAGTATCCCGTGTGTAGTATTGTGAAGCGACTCCCCCACGCCATTGGAATTCCAGACATTTTTGTCGAGAAAATATCCGCGGCATTGAAATCCATCCTCAAAAAAAGTGCTAGCATAGAAACACCGCATAGTGAGCAGAGAAGATGCACCTGACACTTACAACCACCTAGAAGGTTGAATTACTTTACAAGAAAAAAAGAAACAACGGATGCCGCCACAAAGATTTAATAAACGATTGGTGTGACCCGCACGGTTGCTTCATTATCCCAGAGCATTGGGAGGTTTTTCTAGGTTGAAGTAAGCTTGTTTCAGCACACAATAAAACCAAAAATAATCACGCAGCATTAGCGGTGTAGCGTGATAATTGCAGTACTCTGGTAGGCCTAAGTACAGGTTAGAACTGGATGCATATCCTACTAGCTTCGGTATAAGTCTATGTGATACGTCAACCTGTCTCAGCGGAAATTATCAGGAAGGTCAAATTCCTGAATGTAACCTCAGAACGCCGGAAACCTACTGCTCCACCAAAATCTCAACAGGAAAGCCAGCAAGCATCCAGGCCGGTCAATCATTCAATCAAATCAGCAAAAGCTGATGAATGTTCATGCACGCCACAGAAGCACGATCGAATGTGATCAGCGTTCAGGCATCTAATAGAGGCACGATCGATGTTGATGGGTGTTCACTAACGCCTAGCAGACAGTCTGGATCTATGTCAGAAAGTCCCCTTTAAATAGCGTGGGTCCGTTGCAGCTTTTGCTCTCACATTCGCTTGTTCGGAATACAGCTGTTGTGTTCCCTTCTGTGAGTCCTTTTTCCGGCATTAGGCACTGGAGCGGGTCAGCAGCAAATACTACAGATCGGCGAATCAGCAGATATAACAGTAATGATCTATGTTCCGCCAAGAGTTCTCATCGATCTTACAAGAAGTGTCATTTGTAGAAGAATCTTGTTCGTTCCACCACTGTAGAGACTAAACCTTATCGCGGTGTCTGTACCCTTTCGACGCAATGAACTATACTAAGGGGTTTCAGATTAACATAGTATTTCTTACCAGGATGCTTAATGGATAGAGGTCTGATAAACACAGCCTTCTGGTCCTCCAGGCTGGAGATTAGGACAGTCATAACCACCTTTCCCTTGAAAAGCCTACAGTACTGTAGTAGTTTCCCGGCATCCCCCCATCGCTTTGCGGTCAGGCTTTTGAGCCAAGGGCTTTGGCTGAAGACCCTTATCACCCACCAGTTTAGATGAAGGAGCTCTGACAGTATCCCATCCTGCGCACAACCAAACATATTATCATACCACAACAGCCGTCACGCTGTCATCAGCAAGGTTGCTCAAAATGATTCGTTCATCCTCGGAAGCCTCGTGTTGGCGAAACCATCAAGTACCAAGATGGCTCGTTGGGCATGGCACTTCAGTTGATTCCCTGCTACCTTCAATCCGAGTTCCAGGAATTTAACAAAGGTGGATTGTGAGCATGGAACCTCCCCTAGCCGGAGAAGTGACATCGTGCTCCTGGTCCTAACGGTCTCCTATCTGTGGTGGACGGCAGAGGATTCCTCTGTCTGTGCCGTTCCAGCCTATTTGTGTCTGTTGAGGAGAAACACACCGTCCAAGAACAGTATGGGTTGATAACAGTATCCACCTTAAAAAAGATACTTGTAGTGAGTAATGACCACAGAGGCGTCACCTTGACTTCCGTTGTAACCGAACTTTTGACACCAGATTCTTCATCTTAAAAACGGTTTTGCGTGAACGTGAAGCGATATCTCGATCAAATAGAGGCTGCGTCGACCAACTATTCACACACTATCAGGTGTTAGAGCAACGTCATATTTATTGACGAATGCCAGTCTTGGTGCATGTTGGCTTCAAGTAGGCTCTCGATTCTACAGATCAGTGACTGTTACAAACGTCACTTGTGGCGTCAAAAGGCATATCGCTGGGCTTCCAGGGTCGCACGTCCCAAGCTAAAGGCCTGAATTGTTGATTGTGAGAGGTGGCCTCTCAGGATAGATGGTGTAAGGCATCTTCAAGTTTTGACTTTCGATGCCTGAGAAGTGCTGATGGCGTCAACGAATTCGCAGCGAGGTAATTATAAAACGGGGTTTTGGTTGTGCGGTGGGTCGCCGTAAATATCCAGCACCATCAGCTGCGGTGACTCAATCATTCGCTATGCATGCCCAAAATATCGTCTACCGGGACAAGTCGTATTCTCTGTACCACATTCAGAATGGCGCGAACCACGAGATGGACAAAGTTTGACCCGGCAGGAAGATATGAAAGATACTACGAGTTGTTGCGGTCTGCCCTCCAAGATGTGGTCCCCGCGACCCCTCATGCATTTGACTACATTCGAAGAAAAGGCGGCGGATCGATGCCGGTGGTGTTCACTCTGTCACTTTCTGATTGAACGCTTAGAGGTGTAGGCACGTCAGAATGCTTGCGATTGGTTAACACTAGGTCCCTTCCCTCACCCGATCTCCCCTTTTCACCAATTTTCTAACTATTAGACAAACTTTGTGACCGAACGGCAATGAAGCATCGAAATCGACAATGATGTTGCTATCTCTGGCGATGACTATGTTTGTTTCCAAGGGAAATATCCTCATTTAAATTATCTGGAAGTTTGCTGCGGTAAAGATTTACCATAAACTGAATTGTTCAATCAATCTAAAAAGCAGTTCCCAGGGTCTTAAGGGGCTTTCTTTCCAACGGTATTCTACTAGTCTAATCGGATATTTTCAACGAGCCTAGAGTAATTGGTGAACATGCAAGGCCTAACCAGACAGAAGAGGAAAAGTAACAGAAAACACACTTTTTCATAAAGGAAACTACTCACGAGGTTGGCTGAAAACCCTGGACATACTTTGTTGAAAAGATTTGCGTATAAATTCATCGATCCCAAAAGACCAACATATCCGTCAGCTTTCCACTAAATCCCGGGACGGAACATGACCCTTTTGAATCGTAAGCAAGCTCCATCATTTCTGTGTTCCAACCGTACGAATGACATCACGTCAAAAATTGTACTGCCTACAGTATGCACTTGGAAATCTGTGGCTGTGTGGTGAGCAAGATAAGGACACCCATACTTATTGCCATTTTACCACGCCCACCAGTGTGATCTTTTATATTACAGCTCCTGGTGTATTCTGTAGCATGTCCATCGCATTAATCAACTCACTGCGGGGTGAACAACGTTCTAGTTGCCTTCGATCTGTTCTGCCAGATTTCTCGTGTGCTCCCTTATAAAGTGAGCTGTCACATTTCTCATGACAATCGGTAACGCAACTCAACTAGCTCCATCATTATTTCTGAGGGCAGCTGGTCCAAGCAGAAGCTGTGAACAGCAGTGCTCTCTGCAACACTCCTCTTGAGGACTGGTTGCTTTGGCGAGGTCCAGTTGGTGGCCGCTGTGAAAATATATTACACATTGCCCTGATTTCTACGTCGACTCCAGCTCCAAAAATAACTCGTTGGTATCACTAAGATCATCAACATCATCAACGACAGCATGACATCAGTGTTCAACACCGATGCTTCACTGCCGTACAACCATGACTTATTTGAAAGCCTTATTGTAAAGAAAAGAATAAAGGTGGATGGGGGAGGGACTTAGTGCTAGCTTAACACAATCATTCCGAGGTGCCTACACCTCCAGACACTCACTCAGGCAATCTGGACAGAAACTGACAACAAGAACGCCACTGACATCGGTTGGCAGCCATATCTTGTAGTGTCTCCAACCAGGCACAGTGAGGATCACGCGGTCCCCACCCTGGAAGGCGAGTAGCACCGACAGGAACTAAGAAGATCACTAAGATCACTAAGAAGACCGAAATTGTTTCTACATGTGGCAGTCCAATATAAACTGCTCATTATGATGGCTTGCATCGAAAAGGGTGCGGGTGACCGTTATATACCTGCAGAACAGGCACCGTGTACATCGTAATATATTTGAAATTCGGGCGTGGGACTGCGTGTTGTGCAGGTGTAATGGTACAGCATTGATCAAACCAACATAACAGCAGGCACCTTGTAGGATCCCTTAGACTGATGTTTTGAACTTATTGTGACCAGACCGACTGCTGATCGGGAGCACGTAGGTCGTTTAAATGAGTCCCAGTGCAGACAACACAAGATTTCGCCGGTGACTTCTCGACTAAAAAGCGAAATCAATAAGGGTCTTGGTGATGTCATCGTACGGGCAGCATAGCTAGATACAATAAATCGCGATTGCCGCCTTTGTGATTACTTTTGCTCACAGTGAACCCTGGAAGGACCGACCCACGCACGTGTTGGAGGGCTATAACCTAGCTCGTATCTTCGACGCAGATGAGGTAGGATGATCTTTGGGCACACCTCCGAAACGAAATTTCATTAAAGCAGACAATTAAAAACAGGACTACAGTTCTTCTTTGTGCAAAAACGATCGTCTGCTCAGAAAAAATAACGTACAAAAATATTCTCAGTGGAAAAAACTATACTTATCGTGGTTGCATTAACAAACGACATCGGATCAAGCATATATCAAAATAACGCAAGAGTTACAAAAATCTGTATACATTTAGCAATTTACACTGTACAGGTGAGCCTTGAAGCCAAAAAATAAAAGAGAAATGAGATCAAATGTGCGGGATTTTTTTAACCAGATGATGCGTTACTAGGACTAGGTTCACTTTGTTGCTTGAATGCACTCAGTTTCGCGTCAAGCTGATCAGATAAATCTAAGGCACACTGATGCAAGCGACTCCCGGGACGATTGGAAGCCAACCAATGGGAAATCAGCAATCTACACGAAGAAAAGCAGAGACAGGAATTAGCAGGACGGATGACAGTAGTCCTCGTGACATGTCGTCTCATAAGTTATTACAGCCAACTAATGTTAATGGAATTACTTGTATAGAGTGACCTCAGAGTTCAATTCCTAACCGTATAATAATAATCGTTCAGCTGTAGCGCCCTTTCGGTGCCTAGCTACCATGCCACCCGAAGGAAGCACGAGGGCTGGGATGCCGTCAGGTCGCCCAAGTCTAGATAAGGGAAGTCGGGTCCGAACCATGGACCTTCCGGTCAGTAAATTCGCGCTGTAACCAATTGAGCCATCTCGCCCGCCTAACCGTATAGGATAAAATTCCCTGCGCAACAGCACATCACATTAGGAATTATCAGGAAGACAATATTACGGCAAGGAATTGGTTCTTGAGGAAACAACCCTCCTGGCGCACTAGCTCACCGCCCCAAGAGGTTCTTCGTGACAAGTTGGACTGACTGAGGGTTAGGCCTAGGTCACGCACAGGGTACTAATCGTTACGGTAGAATACGAACTTAAAGTAGCGAAGTTAGAACGGAATAGGAAGCATGATAGGAAGTTAGACGCTGAAGAATTTCTAACCGCCTTCCATTAATTTCGTTGCATTGTAATGTGGTCACGTGGCTCTCGTTCACACTTCGTTAGGTGGCATGAAAATGCTTTGTTTGTGCTGTCCAAGATGACATGAGGTGGCGGACACTATGGACATTCATTTCATCGTATTACATTAATAAGTGTGAGAAATTCAATATGAAATGGGTTTGATCGAAATGGAGCGATGCACAGACACGGTAATCCATGTTAAGAAGGAAGTTCAAGGAAACTGCTCGGCTATTGAAAGATTGGACGACTTCCGACTTTCAATAGTGCAGAAAGAGCGGCTTTTCCTCACCCTCAACTCATCGCCCCTAGACTAAAAAACATAGTGAAGGTAATTATTTTTACTAATAAGCATCTTCGATAAGGCCTCGACCGGCAAACATCGCCGAAATTTCGCAAGTGGATTCCGAATACTAGAAAATCCACCAGAAATTAAACAAGGGACAATTGAGCGCCACAGAGGAACAATCAAACAGAGACAAAACAAGTCTAAAGGGACCAGAAATTTCATCCGCGATTATGCCCCCAACTGTGTCCATAGATCAATAGATCCTTGACATGTGGCTATCAGCCTGTGGTTGAATGTAGGCCGTCTATGCTACGACTGCTACTTCACCAGCCAGGTTGTCACTAAAAATCGAGGTTGTACCTTACGGTGGAAGGGAACAGGGAGATCTCAAGACAACGTACGCTGCAGACTACTGTCAGGTGTGGTGCCTGATCGAAAGTAAGGATAGGATGAATCAATGGAACAATGTCAAATAGTATGGGAAGTGACAGGATGTAGGCAGTCATGTGCAACTTGGTACATCCAGCGAAATATGAGTAATGCATGAATTAAATGATCGTGGGTTTTTAATGGTTCAAATGGTTCACCAGCTAGCAAGCTGCACAGTCCTGCTTGATTCTGGCTTCATTTGGGACAATTATGGTACGGCCACGGCATAAGCAACAACCAAGATGTGCGAACAGTCTAACTGCTTATTCTAAAGTTTGAGATAAGAGCAAAAGGATGGTAAATTCTGAAGTAGTGCTTATAAAATACATCACGCTTAAGCACAGACCTTGGACGTCAAAAGCTCTCATGTGGAAAAGACCTCGTGGATTCAGTACGGTATTAGTTTGCTTACTAATATGCAGCGGGGAGCATAAGGCCCCTCGGTCAGATAACTAACAGTCAAATGACCCAGCGACGTTTGTTTGTGTGGTGGGAAGGACATCGGCGGACACAAAGCTGTGAAGGCAAATGATACTTCCCGGTTGCCCAGGCCGAAGAAGTGGGTTTGGTTGAAGGACCCCACTTTGAGCCTATAACTCAAAAGTCTGACGCACAAGGCAGTGGCAGGATAGGGAATTTTGTTTGGGGACTCTGGCCCTAGCCTCTGACTCAAAAGTCTAACCCCCGAACAGTTGAGTTCTCTTTCGGAACCCTACCCCGAGCCGATGACCCAATAGTCTGACCTGGTCGGTTGCAGGGGGTTGACCTAACTCGAGCGCGCAGAGAGTAGAGCATTGGTGTCTCACTCCTAATGCGGCCGCGCTAACTGTATTTCTCACCGCATAACGCCCCCCGCTCCTGACTTACTAAATTTTCTGGATTTACCACGCCTCTCTGTCCATGCAGGCGCCCAGTTCGAGCTGGTACAGATGTAACTGAATAATGGCTTGAACTAGTGTACGGTTTTAAGAAGTGAAATTCAGCGTCCGGGGGTACTGGTCACAAATAACTGATTATCACACCGCAGACCAGAAAGGCTGCTTGTAAGGTATGTCATATTACACCTTATTGTGTGCTGAATCGAACTTGACCTCACGATAATCCCCCATTCGTTTGAGTGCTTTGTACATGCGCTCATTTTGCTCCTCTGTCAGCCATTCACCAGGCCGCAGAGATACACCTGCCCGGTACTTGTCATCATCATCACCATCGACAGTATGACATCAGTGCTCAACACCGATGCTTCACTGCCATACTTGTGTATTAGCATGTGTCCGTGCGCACCTGACCCAGTTACCCATGCGCATTCCTGTCCCGCTTGCTGAACCTGCCTTGACTTGTTTCCTCATGAGTTCCGTGTGATCGCACCGCCAATGAGAACCACGAGAATATCGTCGGAAAGGATGACTACAACCCACACTACTGAGCAAACATTTCACTGGCCGTTGTTTGATGTGCGGACGTTGACACTGCAGTGTGCCGGTCAATGACAGACTTGTGCATATGTTGATGCCATGAGGGAGGACAATTGCGGTTTCTTGTGTAATTTTGCTTACCAGAGGTTTTTAAACTTAATGCTTCCTCTTGATATTGGGGATTGTCAAACCTACGCGTGAATTCAGTTTCCGTATTAGATACCTAAACACTATGTTTATTCGGCTTTCTCAAGGCTACGTCTATCTCCATGGTATGCTCAAGGAATCTTACTGGAAATCTGTACCGAAAGAGAACGCCGTCTAAATCAACTTGTGGTCGAGAATGATTGCCAATCAGCATGTGTACAAAAGTAACATGTAGAAAACTAACTTGAGCTGATCGATCGCTTGTTCAGGACCACCTGGTAAATCCTGTCGAACTAACAATTCCTGCAATGATGAAAGATCCCAAGCCAAGAGCTTCTCCGAGCTTTTGACTGTTTGAGGGCTGTTGGTTGAACAGAGGCGGTGACTTGCTACCCTGACACGATCCGAGTGCCTACGACTGTTGGGTAGTTCGGCAACCCGACGATCTTTTTGGTCCATAAGGGTGATTTGGCGACCTACGCCACACCGTAACAATGGACGGGCGGAATTGCTGTGGCACAGTTCCGAAAATAGTTTTTCCACCCACTTTTGTGTGTCGGTCTTTTCGGGAAATCCATTTACTGCGGAGGAGGGAGTACTTTCCGGTTTGGACGAACGGCGGAGAGACGGGCGTGGCATGCGGGACTGACTCTGGTTTAGATCACACGGAACGACAACCACAGTCGCTCTTTTCACTAAAGAAGCAGAATAAAAAGGATAGAATATCAAAGCTACATTGAAGTGGAAGTATTTACGGAAGAAACCACGGCACACTCTTCCTGCCCTCAACAAGTTGAAAATTGCAAACATGCTCGTCTAAGGAAGTCTAAGGGCCGCATGTCTCATTCTAATGTTAGAAGACAGAGAACACGGTGGACTGTTATCGCTTGACTGATCTGTATGAATGGCTTCGCATGAAGTAAGTGAATGTTTGTCTTCCTCCAAACACAAAAATAACAATATCCACAATGTAGCAAATCAGGGCGGAAACCAACGACCAGTGCGAGCGGGGGTAGTGAGGGATAAAACCAGAGCTATCAAAAGGATACTCCAAGAATTTGTTCACTCGACCACCCGGGTCGTGTGCAAGTACCGATAACTTAAGGAAAACGATTGTACAATGAGTGGGGAGTGTGGGGGAAGGCCGGTGAGTGAAGAGCTGCAAGGGCAAATGATACTTCCCGGTTGCGCAGGCCAAAGAAGGGGGTCTAGTTGAGGTACCCCACCTGAGCCTTTGACTCAAAAGTCTGATCTACAAGGCAGTGAGTTATGTTCGGGGACCTTTCCCCCTAGTCTCTGACTTAAGAGTATGAACCGCGGTTGTTAGGGTTTTCTCGAGGGAGCCTTCCCGGAGCCAATAAGTCAATAGTCTGACCTACTTGGCAATGTGAGACCGTCCTGGCCCGAGGGCACAGGGAGTAGAACATTACTGTCTCACTACTCATGCAGCTGAGCACAGCAGGTGCATTTTGAGCAGCATCAGACTTTGACCAGCGGTCACGGTCAACCGCTGAGCGATCAGAGTGTGCGGTTTTCGGGGCCGACCTTTTCTAACCCGTTTTTCCTCAGGGGAAAGCAGAATCGCTGTGTGAACGTCCAAGAACTGAGTTCCAGCCAGTATAGCCCGCAGGATCATTGCAGCGTAGAAGCCCGACCACCGCGACAAGATGACGACTTTGCACACGGTTTGTAGTTGATAAACAAGATTGAATCGGAGGAAACGATAGGCCCCTGTGTCCGAACATACAACTCACAACCTCAGATACCATTTGGAATTAATGGTTGATTTGACAGTGCCAGTGTTTCATAATACCTACGGTTCGAAGGTACCAGGCGACAATAAGACCCATCTGCCTATAAGGAATCGTCAGAAAATGTAAACCTGGCGAGTAAATCTCATCTTCAACGGGACAACGCCAGGGAGAGAACTCAACACTCACACACTTCACACAGGATCTTAGGCAACCCAAACGGTCATTCTTCCTTCGAAACCCTGAGGATGACCGAAGAAGTGGGATCAAATGAAAAGCACCTGGAGGTCGTACTAGCGTAACATCGGAGGAGTCGATGGAATGAAGATTTGATCAATACATGCAACAACTCCAATTTCGAAAGCTGAACTTAGGTAGTACGAGTTTAGATGTGAGTATTGCCGGCTTACTGTATAATCGGAGATAGCCACCATGTGGTAACGAGTAGTCTGTTCATCCTGATCAGCAGTAAGGGCACACTAAAGCTTACTTCTGATAAAAGTCAAGAATACACCAATGGTGTTACCGGAGGGACTACTAGTATCCAACATAAAAAATAAAAATAGAAAGTTGTAAATCACTGCAAGAGAAAAACTGCTCACAGAAAATATCAGGAAATTTGAGGATAGCTTCCTCATCCCAACCACGGTTAATCTTGTCAGCAGACAAATCGTCAGTACGATCACTGTCCTTCGATTGCTCATCTCGTGATTCACCCATTGAAGGGTTAAAAAAGTCAAGCTCAAAATAACGGCGATTTGGACGTCTCGGTCGTCTGGTGTACCGATCCTCCACGGAAGAAAATTTTATCCGTTTGGCTGAGCTGCGTAAATGCCGTTCAGAACATCGGTTGGGATGCGTCCGTTTCAATATTCGATGAGTATGTGGACGTCCAACACGCAGTAACTGTGAAGCTCCAACAGTGCTCGCGGGTCGTATTGTTTTGAGTCTACAAGGAGGTGTTGAGTGGCGTCTCCGAGGTTCAGTGCACAACTTCGGTTGCTCTGGACTTCCAAGTTTCGCTGGGGGTCCACGACGCCTGTGTCTATCAGGCAGCAAATCATCCATAACAGGGACCTGATAAGAAGGTTGAAGGAGTTATTTAGGACACAGTGTGTGAGATTCCGTAAAGCTGATGCCAAAAATGATGTGCTCACACCCGATATAACACATCTATAAAGCCTAACAGCAGAAGCCCATATACACACTGATATATGCATTCGAACACAAATCATAAAAGGTTTCGACGTTTTTCTATGATCGGCAGAGTTTTGCTAAAAAAAGCTACTTCTTTTTGGCAGCATGGCAGCTATGCTACAAAAGGGTGAACGGATCATTATTGGACAAGGTGCATGACAAAACAAGCTTATATGGCCCACCGCGTCCCGGACAAACGAAGCCGTAACGGCTATGCTAACGGTTTGACTCTTAAGGCTGACTGGCCTCAATAGAATCAAGACTAAAACCTTTCGAAAGAGAAAATCGCCCTAATTACACCCAGCATAGCGCCATCACATTCGCTGATATCCATTCTCGTAGCCGATGATGTATTCAGTGTGCATTCGTGATTGGACGGCGATAAGCCGAAATTACGACAGGAACCCGTGTGTGCTGGCCACACTTCATGTAATTTGTACGCCAGACGACCGTTTGCCTCGCGCCACCCTTCTCGCCCAGTCTTGTGTCGGGCGAAGATGACACAGGGGTGATCAGTCCATGATCTGGCAACGAAGTCAAACAAGTCGCTTTGGTAAAAGCCGTCCCCTCGGACTGTAACCGCGAGACAAGACGAACCAATGTTCAGTGACCCCGACAGATATGGCTACGCCACGCAGCCAGTGGCGTCTTGCGTCACTACGTAGTTCTCGATCCCTGTCACATCAGACAAACAGAAACGTCCGACGTCAATGAACTAAGTGGGTCATCGCCCCCTTATTCTCCCTATCCTCAGTGAACCATGCTGTAGCATTTGGAATCACTGCATTTCAATGCACGGTTTTTGAGCTGCAAAACTGAAATGAGCTGAACCAAATGAATCGTTCAGAAGTTCGTACTACTGAAAAGCATACTTCAAACTGCAGAGAGACGTCATATCTGGAGCTCATCCTTGGAAATTCCACAGTAGTTGGACCCGGCCACAGCACTTTAAGCCGGGTCCCTTGAGGTCAAAATAACAGTTAGAAGGAACTCGGCGCCTAAGAATGGTTGGATTTTTAGGCTAAAATAACAATAATAATAATCGCTCAACTGTAGCATGTTTTCGGTACCTGCTGCCGTGCCAACGGAAAGAGGCATAAAAGATGTGATACGGCCAGGTTACCCAAGTCTAGACAGGGACAGTCGAGATGCTGGGGTCGGGTTCGAACCACGGACCTTCCGGTCCGGAAGCTGGCGCCTTAACCACTGAGCTGCCTCGAGATTAACTGCGCTTACCGCTAGCTCCGTTTCGTCAGGTTGTGGACAAACAGCTCCAACTGGCTGGAGCCAGTCGGCGTTTCCGACAAAACACAGTGGTAGGCAAATAACCTTTCCGTTCAAGACGCTAGTATCGAGTGATCGCAACCACGGACTGTCTTCACGACTGCCAAATAGGCCGAAGTGAACTGAATTAGTACTTAACACAGGGAATCCTAACACACGTATCCTAATGATTTCACCCTTGTGAGTAGCAGCTGATATGGCAGCTCAAAGAATAAAATGAACCGACGTTTTGAGACATGATAACTGAATAGTGTTCAGATATGCATGGCTGAACACGGAGTTTACCGATGAAGGTTCACAGTGTTCGACTGACTGTAGGGAATGTTGAATATACTGAAACCATGGTTCTGATATCCTTGGTGCTAAGAATCTTTATTCTTTATTACTATCGATATGGCTTAATTCCGTGCTATCTAGAGCCAGAAGACATCGAAGTACCTGTTAATAATGACGATCATGATTGATAGATAAGTAAACCTGGAATGGCAACCCGAAATTTTTGAGACCATGTTCATAAAAGCCCGAAATCTCTACAAATCTCATGCCGGCATAAACATGCTAGCGACCATCAGCGATCTATGTAGTCGGTATAACGACCGTCTACAAAATCAAACGCATTTGCTCCACCAATCCATAAATATTTAGGACAGATAATAAAAATGTTGGGTATTTAAATGCACTCTGTCACAAGGACAGTCCCAACTTAGGTTTTCGTCGGTAGTTCCTTAAACAACGTAGTTTTTCTTAAATTGAAACTAGTACTAAAAATCACTTCACAACTCATATCATATGACGTTGGACTACCTTGTTTTCTGTAGCTGACTGAAATTCTTCAACCTCCGAGTTTGATAGCTCTGAATCTGTCTCCCACTCTTCATCTCCGGTTAACTGATCATTGGAAGAATGGTCGTACTGATGAGGAGCGAGATCACATTGAGGTTTCTTTCCAGCAACACGTAAGCAGGCGTTACACAAGTATACACTGGCGCCACATGTCTCCATTCGGGCCGCAGTGATACTGTTCAGTGAGGAGTGGAAACCGCAATATCCAGTCATACGTAGATCCGATTCAGTTAATCCTTTGAGCTGGACTGCAGAGGGTGGACGTAACTTGTTGGATTGGGATCGGAGCGAGGAACGGTGTACACGGGACCTACTGTTTAACAAGCAATCCAAATGAAACGGAGCCGAACAGCCTGCGCATGTGGACAACGGGGTATGGGGTCCGAAATGGATTGAGTGTGCAGCTGGGTGTGAAACCAATTGGGGAGTGGTTGGCTGAGGATCTGGTGGCCACCTGTGAAAGAGCAGGGCAACGGGAAGGTGTTGCTCTTGAAAAAAATATGGACAATCTATGTGCGACATTTGATATTAAAACCGAAGTATCGGTGTACCTCTACAGGAAGCACTGGAGTTTATCAACGAAATGGGATCTGTGTAAAACTCAAAATAATTGATGGTAAACAAAACTTGATCATTCACGTGGAAAATACTTGAAACCGATTGGGTAGTCATCATTTTCGAAAAAGTTTGGTGACAATCGGTAGATTTATTTAAATCTACCGATAAATCTACCGATTGTTACAAAACCTCTTCGAAAACTTGATCATACTCTGTGATACAAAATTTACTCAGAATACTTTGTTGTTTCTAATCGTATTTCAGAAACTATTCCTATAACTGGGGAGGTGTTTGTGAATGCAATCGTAGTCTGCGCACTCACTCGATGCACGACTGTCATATGGCGTGGAACAGGAAGGAGCGTTGAGGAACTGCCAGGGTGGAAAGCAGCCACAAAAAGCTGCAGTTGGTCTAAAACCATGATCCCCTATGTCAGAAGATCACACCTCATCCGTTGAACTATCCACAGCTTCCAAGAGCACAGTAGAAGTCAAAGTCGAACACGCAGAGGATGATATGGAAAGAATTGCCAGGGCCAGCTGCTTCCATAGTCCGTCCACCGTCGCTGCCATATAAGGCTAAATTTGAAATGGCTTACAAACTTTCGTTCAAATTGCCGAAAAGTTCGGAAAAAGCACATTGTGACGCCGCTACAGCAACTTCCGGCAATCGTCAAAAATGACCACCCAAGGGCAGATGCGCTACGGGGTACCGCTTGCTTGTTTATCAATAAAAACATCTCAGTTCACAATTTCCATTAAACAGGCAATCTTAAAGTGGAAACAATAGTCTTCGAACTTATACCATCAGAAAGTAGGAAACTGGTCGTATGAAGGAAACCGGAATTTGAAAGGCTAGTTGCCTCAGGGGGAGTGAAATACAAGTGGGTTCACCATTACTGTAAAAACAATTATGAACGCCGATCATCCGGTAACGGCAATCCCACGCCGAAACAAGCAAATATGTCTTCGACGATTGTCGGTGTGGTACACAACATCAGACCAGGTTTCTGTAGTCGATTATCCGACTGAAAATGCAGTGCGTTTAAAGGAGGGAACCAACATGAAAAATTTGAAAGGTGCAAAATAGATTTCTTAGACTAAGCAAGCTTTTGGTGCGTATCTGCCGCAAAAATGGGGATAACAGCATCGATAGGGGTAATCGAAAACCAGAAAATGACCGGTGTGTATCGAGAAGCTGAAGTGAACAGCAGTGCTTAATTCAGTTTCGGACGAGGCCAGAAACAAGACAAGAAACTGTTGACGGAATAAGCCCGGTTTAATCGATGATTACATCATTTTGACTTGGCATGGCAGCTTCCTCAGAAGTTTCTAGCCTAGTCTTTTCCCCTATTAAAGTCGATTGCAAGAGAACGAGTGGTACAGGGATTTAAACGACAGCAACTCAAACACAGACAGTAATCTTATATCTGGAAGCAAGCACATGAAGAGTCGTTATATTTAGCCATATAAAACAGATGTTCTAGCGATGCTATTCGTCAAACATAGTTAACTGCGGTTCACCAAACTTACCGACATGCCGTACAGCGGACCTTCGGTAACGAACGTTTTTTCGTGGAGTAGGCGAACGGAATTCGTCGTCCACCGATGGCTGCGCGTCGAACACCACGTTCCAGTGCGCGAGCTAACAGATGAAGTTCGCTGGAGGAGTTGACCTGCTCAACATGTGTGCACCAGCGTTGCCATCCGGTTGTACGTGGTGGTAACTGGACAGAGCAAGACTGCGATGCTATAATTGAATCACCAGATGCCGCAATTTCTCCGAACGGTAGGGAATATCGACCGGTACGCAGGGTTCTATTTTCTTGACCTGTGCGGACCAAATTACGTCACACAGAGCGTTTTGTACTCCAGGCTAAAGACCACTAACCAGAAATTTCAATGTGTTCCCAAAAACAGACTCAAATGACAGCTGCATTGATCAGGATGGCAAAACTAAATTAATTCCTACTGGATAAAATGGTAAATGTCAGTGCTTTAAGGGGCCCATCAGGTAGGCCGGAAGAGTGCCTTATACGTGATTGCAAAAGCAATGCCCTCACAGCTGAGAAATTGTTTCAGAAAGCAAACAAGGGGTTGGTCTCGATGATGTGATACAACTGTCTTTTTTTCCCTTTCTGCAGATAGTTGTGCTGTTCCCTTTCAGCTAGTTTTTAATAGTGACGAAACCAAATATGCCCTGCTATCCAAAACCTCAATCTGAGCCTCAGTTATTCCGCCCAAATTCATGCAGATGTTCAGATGAACAACAGAATAAAACGAGCCGTTTTATTTGTATCGTGGATCGAGATGAGCTGTTCACAAACGTTAAGACAGCACCTGGCAGATTTTTGTTTGGCATGTGGTGGAAAAACCACACAACTTCCACTGTAATTCTTCTGTACCCAAATAGCACTGCAGTTGAGTCACATTGTGACATTTAGAGCATCAAATCCTAAGGTGCATAGACAGTTTGCCATTACTTCATCAAGTGAACTGCGGAGACAAAGGGAAACACAAGTTTTTCGAGAAATACACTCATTTGCAAATCAATTTGGTCTTCACGAAAGACTCAACCGTTCAAGTAGAACATAAGGTTGACGGAAACTCGGGGACTGCGCCTACCTGATGAGCCTCAAGAAGGGCGAAACCGGTCGTGGGCTGCCGAAGAGTTTTCAGCAACCTTGTGAGTAGTTTCCTTTATGGAAACACAAGCTGTTCATATAATTACCGGAAACAGTAGAATGAAGATAAATACTAAAGTGGAGTGATTGCGTTTACTGCCTCATCATCAAACTCCAATGTGGGTCAGAATAAATCCAATTAAATTAGGCAATCAGTGAGAGCAATATTTCAAAATGGCTTCGCATATGGCTAAAGTGGGAATAGAACACTGAATTACGTATTAGCTGCATGTTGAGCACGTATCGCTGAAAATACTTGATTGCACCGGATCTATTTGTTGGCAAGATCACCATAAATGCCGCATTTGGATGGTTCAGTCGATAGAGAGCGAATTTACTGACCGGAAGGCCCACCTATGCCTCTCGACTTCCTCTGTCTAGGCTTGGGGAACCTGGTAGTATCCCAGACTTCGTGCTTCCTTCGGGTGGCATGGCAGCTGGGCACCAAAAGGATGTTACACCTGAACGATTAATATCTTACAACCTGGCCCACAGATACCGAAATTAAGAGCTTTAGCTATACGCAGAATACAAGGTCCTGTCAACTTCGGTTCAGAATGACTTTATAGATTAGTGGGGGTGGCAGAAGCCGTTTGGCGTCCGTCTTCTGGCCGGTATAGAGAGCTACATAGAAGCCAGAAAACTGACACGCACGAAAGTGACCTAAAGTAGACATTGCCGCGATACCATCAATGAATTATAGACAATGCTAAAATCGTTTTCAGAAAACTCTACAGACTCCGAAAAAACTCACTTATGGGCCCAGAAACGGCCTTCGGGCCGACTGCATGACCGAGAGCCAATAAAAGTTGGGCCAATTTCTTCAAGCGGGCGGAAGTTTCCAAGCTGCTTGTAATCGGTTGGAATTTCTTGTGGTGGAGCTCTTCATGCTTCACAGAAGCAGAAGAGCTGTTCATATAATTACCGGAAACAGTAGAATGAAGATAAATACTAAAGTGGAGTGATTGCGTTTACTGCCTCATCATCAAACTCCAATGTGGGTCAGAATAAATCCAATTAAATTAGGCAATCAGTGAGAGCAATATTTCAAAATGGCTTCGCATATGGCTAAAGTGGGAATAGAACACTGAATTACGTATTAGCTGCATGTTGAGCACGTATCGCTGAAAATACTTGATTGCACCGGATCTATTTGTTGGCAAGATCACCATAAATGCCGCATTTGGATGGTTCAGTCGATAGAGAGCGAATTTACTGACCGGAAGGCCCACCTATGCCTCTCGACTTCCTCTGTCTAGGCTTGGGGAACCTGGTAGTATCCCAGACTTCGTGCTTCCTTCGGGTGGCATGGCAGCTGGGCACCAAAAGGATGTTACACCTGAACGATTAATATCTTACAACCTGGCCCACAGATACCGAAATTAAGAGCTTTAGCTATACGCAGAATACAAGGTCCTGTCAACTTCGGTTCAGAATGACTTTATAGATTAGTGGGGGTGGCAGAAGCCGTTTGGCGTCCGTCTTCTGGCCGGTATAGAGAGCTACATAGAAGCCAGAAAACTGACACGCACGAAAGTGACCTAAAGTAGACATTGCCGCGATACCATCAATGAATTATAGACAATGCTAAAATCGTTTTCAGAAAACTCTACAGACTCCGAAAAAACTCACTTATGGGCCCAGAAACGGCCTTCGGGCCGACTGCATGACCGAGAGCCAATAAAAGTTGGGCCAATTTCTTCAAGCGGGCGGAAGTTTCCAAGCTGCTTGTAATCGGTTGGAATTTCTTGTGGTGGAGCTCTTCATGCTTCACAGAAGCAGAAGACGACGCTTCCTCGCTAAGGACATTCTCTCTGGATAGAAGTGACCGAGTACAAACAATAACATCACCATCATCATCGAAAGCATGACATCAGTGTTCAACACCGATGCTTCACTGCCGTACAACCATGACTTATTTGAAAGCCTTATTGTAAAGAAAAGAGGAAAGGTGGACGGGGAGGGGACTTATTGCTAGCTTAACACAATCATTCCGAGGTGCCTACACCTCCAGACATTCACTCAGGCAGTCTGGATAGAAACTGACAACAAGAACGCCACTGACATCGGTTGGCAACCATATCTTGTAGTGTCTCCAACCAGGCACACTGAGGATCACGTGGTCCCCACCCTGCAAGGCAAGTAGCACCAACACCACCCAAGCGTTTCGTGATCTCTTTCATAATCCTCTGTCAAGTCAAGGGTTGGCCACCTCTCTGTTTACGCCACTCGGAGTTGGGCATGGAAAACAGCACTCCCCTTGGCAAACGATGGTTCGGCATGCGTAACACATGTCCGAAACAAACAACATTTAGTCCCAACTAATTATCGCACAGTGAAAACGCCTATTAATGAACTAAATACGGTAATTCACTTTCCCACGGTAATTACTGACGTTCGGTTAGAAGATAGTCACTTTAGACGATGTAAGTTGAAAGGGATGTCGAACGTTATGTTCCTCCGTGAAATCTAACATTTCTCAACAAGAATTTAGGTTAATTTTTTGATGTAAAAGGATAGCAGTGTGATGACTTTGTGGCGCGGTGAGTGCGATGGGGAATGTAAGTGACTTTCCTGAGAATTATAATAACGATTTAACCAGCCGAGCAAAAGTAGTTAGTGAAGGAGGGTTTACCGTACACACAGCAAAGATTGCCTGCAAAAGGTACGGCATAGAGTTAGATCCGGTAAATTAATTACGTCAGAGGTACCTACCTGGGATGGCTGTCTGTGTGTGTCTCGTTCAATTGATCTGTCTCACGTACACATTCCATCGCTAAGCAAGAGTTAATAACTGTCCGGAGACGAAGTCGGGCAGCCAAGCGACGTAACGAAATTTCTAGCCACGAGAGCTGGACAGACTCCGGCGAATATTGTGTAGAAAGTTGTGTCGTGGTCTACAGGGAAGCAAGAAAACAGTTGAAACCTATTGACAAACTCGAAATGGAAGTCTGACCAGTCGGGAGTTAGCGCTATTTTATCTGGCGTTGTTAAACATGACAGCGCTTCCATCGGAGGGAGCCAGAAAGCTTTGCAAGATAAACCCTGTTCAATTAATTAGAGCTATAGTCCATAAATACCCAAGACACCCGATACATAACTAAAGACACATTATACCACCATCATTAACATCACCAAAAGCCGCTAACGTGCATTCTCCAGGTAGAACACATGCAATTCCCAGCAGTCACGAATAACTTTCAGTCTATATAGTACTCTTGTTAACACCGGGCCATCGTATGGTAACAGGTGGCGCTGAAGTTAGTTGCGGGAATTATAGGCTCGGACAGTGCACATTCTTAAGGCCTGGAAGTTCGGCGTAATATGTAGCCTTAAATTCTTCGTATCACTGACAACCTGGTGAACCCATATGACAGTCATGACTTCTGTCAATCAGGTTGAAGGCAAATCAAATTTTGATGCGTCCTAGACACGTATTCCACGTTGACGAACAAATGCCAACTCGATCAATACGGCGTAATCGCTCCCATAAGCTACGTTCTGGCTTCAGTTGTAACGCGACCCATGGGGTAGTGATGCGCAAGCAAGCTAGATTATCAAATCAAACGATGATCATGACAAAACCGTTTGCTGCGACAAAAGACTAGTAAATATGGGATAGCCACAAAAAATGTTTTCGCCGTAGTGTTCCCTATCAAAGAGTAGATCAGATAACAAAGTTTCTCTTATTCGGCCTTGGGGTTTCATTTTTTTGGGGCGGGTAGCAAACAGATTCCACGCTGTAGAAATTGCGTCCACGAGAGAAACGTTCCCTTCTAAAAGACCTCATACTGTTCCAAAGTCCCCAGAGAGGATGAGTGGTATGCATCATCGTCAGAGACAGCAACATCAGCGTTGACAATGACGATTCACTACCATACAACCATTAAGCTAATGTAGTTATATTTTAAGCATTGGTGTGGAAATAGAAAAAAGGTAGGTGAGAGAGGGGACTTAAATCACACTAAATAACAGATACACAGGAGAGCGCTCACCTTGCATAAATCTTTTTCCGTTGGCCTAGTAAACGTATTCCCAGCTAGTAACCTGATGAGTAACGGACGAAGTTCACCTATTGTCTTCCGTAAATGCGCTTCGCGCAATCCCCGAGGATTTAGCGAGGCCTCTAGACAGTCCAGTGTCCACACGGCTTGATTCCATAAATCGAGGCTCCCAGGCGACTGAGTAGATGAAGCAACACAATCGGTACGAGGTTCTACGGTATCATTTTCAACAAACTGTTTGTGGCCCCTGAGTTGGGTGGCCTGAGAACTGCATTCCTCAGGTTTGATCCTTACGTCTGACGGCTCGGATGCATACAAACCGTTATCCGATTTCGTCTCACCAGGACAAGATGAAGACTGAATATGTAGTGCCGAGTTGCCCAGTGACACAGATTTCTCCAAATCAACAGACTCCGAAGGAGGTCCCGGCAATAGAGTCACAACGGACCAACGCACCTGATTGCAGCCGGCGTTATTCACGCGCGTACGCAACAAATTGGACAGCTGAACAACTGCTGGTCCGGAATTCTGTCTGGCAATATCAGACTCTAGGAGCCGTCCCTACAGCGAATGCAAATAAGCACAATCGGTTGACTAGGAGGAACAGAATCACAAATGAACAGAAGCGACTTCATTAACCACTAGGAGATAAAACGAGATGCAAAAAAGACAATCAAGGCTACTTCACAAGAGCGATTCCAGTACAGCTGACTAAATCGGTCACTTTGTCCACCATTTAGCGAGTCGACTGATGAAAGTTCTGTGAACAGTAAGGACAATGTTGGGGACTTTTCTTGTTTGTTAGACCCACAAAAACAACCCGCTACTACCACTGTTTCGGTGACTCCCCCAACTCAACGATTCCCGACTCAGATAAAAACGCCCTCTAGTTTTTCTTGGAGAAGAGTGCTTCTGACACGACGATTGTGAGGACTGTCAGAGCACAGGGTGGTAGTCACTCTCAAAATGTGTGTAGTGTTCAAACCTGATACCAAACAATAATCGTTCAGCTGTAATACCCTTTCGGCACCTACCTGTCGTGCAACCCGAATAAAACATTGCCAGGTCGCCCAAGATTAATCAAGAGTAGCCGAGATGCCCGGATTGGAATCGAACCATGGACCTTTAGGTGAGTAAATTCATGCCGTAACTGCTGAGCTAACCGAGGCTCGGCCATCCCGATGACCGCGAAATACGTTCATCAGTGCCCAAACCAACCAGATACTCATGGTCTGGCAACGGTGAGAGAACCCTGGTAAGTGATTAAGTCATGGAAAGATAGGCCTCGGAGGAGATTCGTTGGGGAACCACGAGGAGTCAAAACAACCCTACCACTTACGGGAGGTTGGTTCTTCAATATTATTTAAGTATCGTAGTATGATAAATGCCGAAGGCAAGCGTAACAGCTAAAAACATGACAGCGCAAAAGTACTGAGCGTAACCCCACGGCCATGTCCTGAAATGGAGGAAGACATGGCTAAACACTGCGATGCTAACGATGGGTCAAATGGTGAGACGACGAAATCAGTTGGCCATCAAGCATCATAGTCATTGTGACTCCGCTCCTAACTTCTACTCTTTCTCATACGGATCCGTTCCGACCCCCAAACTGGAGAGCCAGGAGAGCAGTGAGGAGCCTTTGATAATTGGTGGACGAATTGCCAAGCCATAACTAGGTTCCCTTCTTTTTTTATGGATAGAAACACCTCTGGTGGCTAGTGCCCACAGACCGTGTGAAAAACACGGTGAACTTCCAGCCTGTCTTCAAGAATAATTTGTTTCGTGTAGATATACAGTGGCAGTATCCCAAAGCAAACCACTGAGTGTTTGAGAGGCAATCATCAGCAACAAAACACACGATGAGATCTGAGCGCTTCTATAGCCTTAAGTTGGCTGGGCTCATACACAAAGAAGATAAAGCCGTGAATATCGTGGTCCCTGTGAGGATCACGGTCAAGACAATCTGATCCGACTTGCAAGGCAGAAAAGACGTCAGTCAGTTTCGATCAAACATTTTCCATGAACACCCTCATCACCTCCTAGACTGAGCACGACAACTCCACGCAAGATTGTAAACCTGAAGAGACCCTATGCCCTTATAAACAGCATAAATTGTTCATCGACGAGGTCCTGTGAACCCATCGAATTCCCCGATCGTGAACAAGTTCGCCAGTACATATGTGATAATTCGAGTGCGTTCGGTGCGGAGCAGTGGCAACACGTTCAACCACCATGTCCGGAGTTCAAATCCTGGTATGGAAGATGTGTTGTGGACGAGCTTCAACCAGAACTAATGGTTAGGCAATGATAAAAAGAACAGCGTATTTACCGGTCTGACAAGCAATCGAAGCTGATTGATATCCAAGACGACATCCTTAGGTATTCGGGAGGCCAGTCGATAAGTCAGCTTCTCACGATCAGAAATAGGTATTTTACCAGTGGACCACCGCTTCACACATTCCCGGAGCTTTAGCGCTGCACTGATAAATGAGTATAGCCCCAGGCGCTCCGCTGCTTCTGGAAAGAAGGAAGAAAACTGGCGACGGGCCATTTTAAGTTCATCCTGTCCACACGACAACGGAGCATCTTCAATAAGAATTGACGATAGGGACGGTACGTACCAGTAGTGCCTACAAAATGAAAAAAGAGGATGTATTTAACCTGTACAAAGAATGCTTGAGTTACGTGAAGTAACCATTGCCCAAGGACTGTGCTGGTGGTAGTAATTTTGAAAAACAAATGCGTCAACCGATTCAACGTCCGTCGTGTAAAGTAGGATAATCCTGTCGAATCCAACCATAAAATTTGAAGCACAGATATGGGGATGTACATGTCCCCATTTTCTGGGACTTGTCTACATCTTAATCTACTTCTCGTGGAACATGGATACTGTACAGCCTGTGGAAAGGCACATTCACTACCCACCATTTTGCGACAAGTGACGTCACATATTCTCTGAGCTCTGATCCTGATTCTCGTCACACAATTGCATTGATATGACAGTTCTTTCTACGCAATACGCCATCGCTGAGAGAAGTGCTGTAGGAGTCTGCCAGCAAAAGTGGACAGCTGTTTGAAACAACACTGCACTGACTAGTCTCACGCGCTGTTGTGAGGGCGTTACGTTCGTCGGGCAACAACTGAAAATAGGTCATATCGACCAGCGATCCTAACTAGTAGTATTTCCTATGAAAGGCAAAGGACCCTGAACGCTGCATTGGTTATACGGACCAAGTAGGAGAGAGTAGTTAGGACTCTGGATGACATGAACATCGAAGTAGGTCTTTTCGTTCAGATTTAACGGTATTCTATTCAGCTGAAGCTGGGTATGATTCGGTGTATTCAAAGAAAGACCAATAATGCATATAGGTTAGGCTCTCCGCTGTCGCGAGGCTCCCTAAAAGCTAGCACCTAGTACATAGCTTGGAAGAAACTTTGGTCCTGTACAATTTAAAATTCTGCAAGTAGTTGACGTCTTGGCTATAATCATTCAGGTTTCCGATTTCGGTGAACACAATCACAAAAGTTGTGCCGGAAACATAGATGGCCATAGGAATTCAGTTACTGTACAGGAAAGCATTGGTCGCTAGCATATGAAGTGACCTTGGAATTTGACTGCGAACGTTGTATCACCAACCGAAGCGATATAATCTCTTCGGTTCAAAGAAAAACCTAAACATTTGATTGGTAATCGCCAGATTATAACCCAGCTTCATCTGGCTCTTTTTAATCATGGCTGACAAGCTGAGATGAGTAATAATAAATGATAAGCTCACCGATAGAAGCGATCTTGTCCTAATGGAAGTAAGCAGCAACCTCGTGATGCCTCCATCAGTGCTCGTAAAGTTTTAACGGACTGCAATAGATCTGCGTCCGGACTATCCAATACCAAAAGATTGGGTTTCACGGAAGTTTGCACAGTGGCGCAGGGCATCTCACTAAAAAGAAGAATAAAAAGCCTGGAGCAAGTGGAAAGCTGGAGCAATAGCACAGATGCGAAAGAAATAGGCTGTAAATACAGAGGAAATGAAACCAGACCTGTAACTAAAAGTAAGATGAACAACCATCCGTCGGTGGTGAGACGGTTGTCTGAACAAGTCAACGGGCGAAATCATCCAGCTGAGCAGCAGATGCAGAAGATAGGTAGAATTAGTCTGCACCCGCTTCAGGAGGTCTAATAAAGACATCAGCCCCCCTGCGACTATTCTGTGACCAGCAAAACTCTCGAAAACCCGATATTCCATCTGGTGAAATCTATGCTACTCGCCTTCCAGGATGGGGACCGCGTGATCCTCACTGAGCCTGGTTGGAGACACTACAAGATATGGCTGCCAATCCATGTCAGTGGCGTTCTTGTTGTCAGTTTCTGTCCAGATTGCCTGAGTGAGTGTCTGGAGGTGTAGGCACCTCGGAATGATTGTGTTAAGCTAGCACTAAGTCCCTCCCCCATCCACCCTTATTCTTTTCTTTACAATAAGGCTTTCAAATAAGTCATGGTTGTGCGGCAGTGAAGCATTGGTGTTGAACACTGTCATGCAGTCGTTGATGATGATGATGCTGATGATGCCAAAAAGCAGCATACAGCGGTTTCATCTTTGTTGGGAATCGTCAACAGTGCTCCTCTGACGAATTCCCAGGGTGGGACTGGAACCCCAGACCCTCAGGTTAGTATTTAATTACTGAAGCGTTCGACGATTCCCTGTACAAAATCGCATTCACCTACAAGACAAAACCTCGAATGAAATCTTCGAATCTACTCATACTATCAAAAACGATGAGAGGATTTTCCAATGAATGATGATAATGTCATATACCCAAGGTTCAGATTGCGGTACGGCCATAGATGTATTGCTGACGGGCTCCGATAAAAGCGATACATGAGCCCAGTGTTTCCCTCTTTAGCGTTGACTAACCAGCATAACTGCGCCGGAACAGCAGGAAGGTTGTATAGGATGATGAGAAAGCAAGGTCCACAAACTTCGCTACTACTTAGGAAGAATTTACACGACTAGTGGACCTAATATGCGTGAAGTCGCCACTTGAAGAGCTAACCAACAAGTGCCCACTTGACGCGAATTTCCTGAATGAAGGAAGAATGGCACTGAATGCGAGTCAGTACACTGCTGGTCGGCCGCTCGTAACCGAACAGTTTAACCTTCAACCGATGGCCGGAATAGTGCAAGTTCGAGTCCCTCTGGAGATTCGCGGGATGCGCACTGGTGATGATTCCGAACACGGGTGATGATGATAGAGGATGAAATAGCTGCAAAATGCTCCTCGGCTATTCGTCATCAAGTCCGGGCTGGATAAATCATTCATTTCGACCACATCTACTACACGCATTAGTCATCACCTGGTGACGTGTCAGAAAGAGAATTTCTCCACGGAGCAAAATGGATGCTTCAACACAATTGTTAAATTAATCCTTATGTAGCCTAACGACTAGTTTGCACAAATTCACGGTTTCAGCTACCCTTTCAGTGACACTTTCAGATAGGGTTTTCTATATCCGTCGATAAAGGGTGTTCCGATACTGACTAATAGTTTCCTGGCAGTGACGTCCACAATGATAACATAATACGTCACACGTGGCGTGTAAAAGATAACCAAGCCCCGTTTCTACATACCTCGAAACGTTCTCAACAGACGTTTGAGATGACTTGCTCCTAGGAACGTCAGAATCTCCACCACGGCTAGATGGACGATTAGAGTAAACGTTTTTGGGTCGTTCACGTACAGATGAAGACCGGTTATCGTCGTCGGAGTTTTCAGGTTTTGCTTTGGAAGAGGTCTGCCCCGATTTCGATGTTCCAGCAGTCTGCTCAGGTTCGGTCTCGTCCACTGCGTCTGCTGAACGTAACTGGCTACGAAGTAGGCGGAGGCGATTAAAGCTATGTTCGAAACGATCACGTGTGTGCGAATAGAGTAGGAGCTGATCCATCAAACACGACAGCAGCTGGAGCTTTTCACGGACGGTCAATTCGTAGACAGACACTGGGTGGGTGAAAAAGAATACAAAGTTACAATATGAGCTCACAATTTCCAGTAATTAGAAGTGAAAATGGTTCACACTTCTATCTCTAGGAAAGCGAAACAAAGTAGCCCCCAGTTCGTCAGGAACTTGTAGTATTCACTCCCGTTTGAGAAGTCTAACCCCTGCTTATGTGGGTGTATTCCGTTTAGTCCACACCAGAAGAAGAGGACACTGAACCTGACTTTCTCTTTCATTGGCGCTGAACGGTCGCACGTGACCCCGGACCGGTGGGGCTAAAAAATCCAGATATTTGACATATGCGAAGCGAGCGTTTTCTACCATCTCTCTAGCACATGCTGGACACACCTTGGGCAAAAAAACATAACAATCGTACCAGGACAGAAGGACTGTTCAAACAAGAACCTTGTAGATATGAATTTTACATATCCCGTAATTATCGAAAGTACTGAAAAAACATTTAATTTCGGGACTTGAAAGCCAAACTTGTGAGAACCCGAAGAATGAAATCACAGTAAAACACGTACCAGTATTTAACTTGTCCAACAGTTCAGGCGAATCCCGCGCAAGGATGAAGGCCGGGTCGTCCAATGGCCGTATAATACCGCGAGTTTGACCTCGCCAACTAGAAATCCGGGCAGGTGAACTTTTGATGTGCAGCCACAACGCTTTCGAAAGACCTGCTCGGTCCAAAGGACACAATGAAGTTGCACCAGCCAATATCGCCATTGTGGCGGCACGCGCCGTGCTGTTACGACTCAGTGTGACCGGGGCTTGTTGGTCCTCCTTTGACGCAGCACTATTATCCAATACGAGTTCCTCAAGGTTCCGAATCACCATGCCAGCCTTACCAGCTGCTTGATTACTTGCCAAACTGGGAATACCGACCAATTCGTTTAGGCGCGTGGCTGCTCCGGCTTCGCCGAGTACACGTAGAACTTCCTTGCCATCGTCACCTGATATAAGCTCTTCGTAGACCTCCTCGTAGTCAGACGCGTGACCAATTGTAAAAGAGCCGAAGTTCACGCCCGCTTCAGCGGAAGCTACGGCCGCTGCAGCAGCGTACGTAGCAGCAAGAACTGTCGGTCCCATCTGCTTTGCGCTTGCATCAACCTAAAGAAATGAGCAGAGTTGGAACTGGCTGTGAAAGGATGGGAGGAAAATGATCATGACAAATTGAGCAAGAGCAACTGGCACAGAATCACGGTGGGCTAATATTGTGGTTGTGGCCAAGTGGTGATGACTTTTCAAGAAGATATCGATGTTCCCAGTAATAAGAGACTCATTCACATCATTCCGTTATTTCTGAGACGGTAAACGCTTGATTTTTGGGCACAGCGAGCAATATATAACTCAAATATTCTCACACCCGGTTAATTGAAGACTGAGGGAACCACGGCTTTAAAAGAAGCATGGACGGAAACTATAACGAACGTCCTCACGGGCGAGTAATTCATTCTAAGGGGGGATTCAACCTTCTTCGAATAGGTCCAAGCCACTCAACAACGCAACTAGATTTTCTAGAATCCATTACTACATCACTTCCGAATCTGACAAACTGTTTTAATCGGTACTCATGAATCGAATTTGGCGAAACGTACAACGACGGGACAGCGACGCTGATGGCTGTTATAATGGTGAAGTTCTCTCTGGGTTGACCTATCTGAGTTGCCGCCGTCTGCAAACCAAAATGGTGGATACGGCAAATATGCAGCAATTCATATACATATCCTCAATGCTGTCTTGGCGATAGTGTGCGCACGCGACTGAAAGTACACCATTGTTTGATAGTCATCCTCTTTATTCCGACTGATCATTGCTCATTATCAGGTAAGCCGCTAAGCTGGAATGCTTGGGTGAACACAGCACGCCAAAGTTGGATAAAATTGGAACTACATCTATAGGCTCGATGCTGGCGAGTAACGCCAATTTGAAGCTAATTGTAGTTGTTCCTTTCTAAGAAAAGAGGACACCGAACTCACCGTGTTGCAGCATGGTGCCGGTGATGCCTTACAAATGTCATTTAGTGGATAGCCGCCATTTATGCATGTTCGTTGAACGGGTAATGTATAATGTCCTTTTATAATCACTGTTCAGAGTGACTTGGACCGATATTGCGTCTTGTAAGCGGAGTGAATGTAAGCTGAAAAGCCGAGAAGCACTGCGTAACCGTGGACTGGACGTGACCAGTGACCTCTCCTCTCTGGAAGGCGATGAGTAATGCATACGGCATTGCAACTCTCACGTTGGCCCATAGCTTGTTGTCCCAGCTACTATGGTATGACAAAAGGCGTGATAGCTTGAGACCAAGAAAAATTGCTAAAACTGCAATTACTGGGTCACCACAAGGTTTTCCACAGGGTTGAGGTGAGAAGCACTGAGTAGAAACCTCCGAGCCTGATTGGCTCACATTCTGGCCAACTGGACCATGGCTTTGTATGACCCGAAGCCGACCAATGACGCATTCGTCCAATCGACATTGACGTTCAGTTAGTTGGAGCGAATTGCTTCTGGAGTGATAGTCTACCACCCTAATTTGAAAGTAAGTGGACAGCAAATTCCTTCTCATGAGATGACAAAGAGAAGCGAACACAAGCGTAGATACGTGAACCGCGTCATTTTGAACACGGTCTGAATGTGCATACTAAGCTTGCGTGCAGATTTGCGGTGTGGGACGCCTGAATGTGTTTCCTCAGTGGAAGCCAATTAATGCGGAAGAGCCAAAACCAATTAAAGTAGTGTAAATTCCCGCAGTCAGAAAAATCACAAGCGACCCACATCAAGTTTTCGAATGGCGCACAGAAGACTGATGAACAGGTCAGCCAGCGGACCGGTTGGATCTGATTCAGTTAAACTACTGACCAGAGTAGACCATGGGAGAGAAGTGGAGGTAGTGGAATCTTGTTCAGCACCAGAAGACGTGCTAATCCAACGGCAGTCCGGAGGAGTCTCGTTGGGAAAAAACAGATCCAAATGTACGCCAAACACATTGAGGAATTCAAAAAGTTGAATAGTGGAACCGATGTCTTCCGGCGCGATGGATGATGTGAACTATCGACGAAAAGACAAGAAACAGGGTGAACAGGCGAAAATCGAAGGATAGAAAAACGAGCAGGCCAATATCTACCAAGATGTACCTCAGGGAAGTCCGGCAGTGGAACCAAGTCGGATAGATCAAGATCTTCACTAAGGCGTACTGCGCCCCATTCGCGCTCCAATCCCAGACGTTCCCAATGCTCGGTGAACCGATTTGAACTTGGATCAAAGGCTGAAAACGCCAGTCAAGCATGGGGGTGAGAGGAAAGAATTAGTTAATAAACAGGCTGTGTGCAAGACAAGGTTTCAACCTACTGCGCCCCATGGTACTCAATTAGTTACGAAATCAGTGAGGACAGTGAGGAACAAAAGTTGGTTGAATGTTCATCCTGCATTCCGGCTAATAAAATTTCGGCGAAATTTCGCCGTATGCTGCGGCAGGCAAACACCTAATCTTGACAATCCGTGCGTCCTAAACCGGATAAGGATAAAAATGGTGAAAAACAGGCGATATGATTTCGAGCCATAAGCGTGGCCCTTAGCAGAACTGGGAAAATTCGTCTCACAACTTAGGGATCGGACTACTGCTCAACCCGAAATCTGTTCAATTTAGTGTCGTGTGGCAGTTGATGGCAGTCAATGGTGAGCCTAAACCAACGGCACATCTGTGAAGGTGGGGAGATGTCACGCGGGAAAGGTCTGAGCAAAGTGTGGTAGGGTGATTTATGATGTCTGTTTACCTTGTCAAGCCGGAGATATGCATCTAAATTATGGTTGCCGAGAGATACACAAATAGTTCACCTTTCGTGTGTTTGACCCCGTCACTCCGACTAAGTTACTCTGTACTAACTCATTTCGGAAGGCAACTACTGCATGTTAGCTCCAAACGATGTTTAAATCGTGAATATCTGGGAGGTGTGATTCCTAATCCAAGAAAGGGGCTCAAATGTCTGGCAGCCCTGACCTACGCTGCCGGTCTCTGATTTCGGAAGAACAACACACCAAACGATTGATATTCCCAGCATGACGGCCAAGAAGCCTACCATAAAACACGGTGGCCAAAAAAAGTTCAAGAAGGAAACTGCATATGCAAAATTCCTAGGTAAAAAGACAGCGAATTCCTACTTGACAGGTCAGGCGATCCTAAGGGCGCTGTGGAAGAATGTCCAGCGTCTGAAACAAAACGAAAATTCCGGCTGCCTAACATCTGCTTCCGTGTGTGTGAACTTGCGCGGGCTGACCGGTTGGAGCCTGGCTGGTGCTGTGTGACTGAACGCTGACTACAGTCCACATTGGACATTGTTCCAGCTTGAGTCCACTTCCAGGAGAGCGGTCTATCAATGTCCATTATCACTGCAGAAAGGTAAGCCGAGGAAGCAACAGCGTAAACAACTATGCCCAGCTGATCCCAAAACAAATCCTCAATATAAAAAGACTGAAATGGGATGGTTGTCTCACCTGAGTCTTTCTCAGTCCCCGAGTAAACAACATAATTATGTTGTTGCTGGCAAGTGAAGGCAACTAAAATGTGATTGTTTGGATGTACTTATGAAAACTCCATAAATAAAAGGCCCATTAACACACATTTCACTTTACTAGGGGAATGTTGGCTACTTTACAGTGGGTGTGACAGAAAAAGGGGTGGCCCGTATTCGTAGACAGGCTGCATGGAATGACGAAACGCCATTTTCACTGGACAACTGTATGGCAAACCGGCCATACACCATCCTCTGGTAGGTTATGATGCTGACCTGTTCAAATGAGGTCTTGTTTTTAATTGGGGCTTCTCATCTCGCCACAAAGACTAATGCAGTGTTCTTCAGGTCTTCGCTTATCATTTACCCATGCATTACCATCTCCCGCCTATCCTGACTCTTACATATATTTCGCATATACTACGTGCACAACAATACTGAAGCGGATCAGTGATGTAAAGTGCACGCCCAATGAGCTTCGTAGACTAACGTCATCTGAGTTCCACCGAAAAACGAAAAAGCTCCGAAATAGGAAGTCTGACTAAAACGTTGGGAAGAATAGTGCTGATTGCATTCAGAGGAGTCTCCATCAAGTATGGTGTTAAAAAGGCAAGTAGAGAAAGAATGACTTCTGTCACAATTCAGGATAGCATTCACAAAAGCCTTGATAAAACTTTGGAAATAACTTGTTCTCCAAATGTCACAAACTTGATCAACTAATGCTGAATGGATTTCATTCCAACGTAACGCAGGACACTGATAATGTTCTCGGAGAGGCTTATTCCACGAAACGTGGGATAGGCCAAATCGCTATTATCCAGGTTTTGACAACAGGCTACATCAGTGAGCAGCGGACGGGCTCAGGCTTACGTTAGCTTTGTTTGGACGCATAAAACAAACAGTCTGTGGGTCCATGTAAGTGAACATGCATGATAATGCAGTGTGGATAGTGTGTGCGCGGTAACCTGAGTCAGCAGAACAGCCAAGCCGTTTGAACACATCTATACAGGACAGTAAACAAATCCCCAATGCCGTTACCGTTCCCCTTCAGTAGATTCTATCACCCCTCGTTAGAGCCCTGAATCACTGCTAAGGAAAGTCTATATTCGCAGGCTTTTGGAAAGTTTGCTGTGGTGTGACATTGCGAACACTTCAGTGATTTGTTATGCGAACACAGCCCAGATAATTGCACTCCATTTTATTACATAATTTTGTGCCGTTTGGTACACACTGATGGGTGGAACGGTAAGCTGAAGACCACCAAGGGTTAGGCTGTCGCAATGGCTTAGTCGGGCAAGTAGCATCATCGACAGCAAAACAACAATGTTCAACACCGATGTTTCGCCGATGCACACTCACGTGGATTGCGCCGCGTAGCAATCCTTATGGCAAACGCAAACAGGACTCGGGTTCTGTAGAAACTAAGCGTACTCGGGAAAAATAATTGCGCTTATTTAATTTACCACTCCGCTCCGTCGTTTTGTCAGTATACAAATGGGAGTCGATAGTTTGCTTGAACGAATGAGTCCAGACTAATGTAATCGAAAGATCAAGGAAATGAATCTTTCCGGTCAAGAGCATATAAATTTTATAACAAATTCTTGCACCCTAAGGGGACTGAAGCTTCCTCCTTTCAATAGTTTCACACATGTCCTTCGAGATGTCCTTGCGTCCTACAATTTCGCGGCGCTGACATGTCGGTTGAACGTTTTTTTCTGCAGACTGATTTGGTGTTGTATTTGTAGACAAATCGAATACTTATGACAAGTTGCCACTATGGCCCCACCACTTCCGGTTTTCTTTTGTGTGAAAGGCCCTGGCCCAAGTAAAAAAACACGTCGGTGTCACGTTGAAGCAACAATAATCGACGTTGGTGTTTCTGTGAAGAAATATGATGAACACACAAAAGATGAAGAGAAACTTTCAGGCTAAGACCCGTTGTTATGATTTGTATACATTTGGATGTCATGCCCAAACAGCTCGCCAAGAAGCGCCGTACATCTGTTGAGACATCCTGTGGGTATACAAGGTAACGACACATCCTTACAACTGTAATACGTTCTGAAGCTATCCGGCAGATAAACTTGTATTTAGTTTACGTTCAACCATGGACTGTAAATAAGTACTAATGTAGCTGAGAACATAGGGACAAATTTTGCTCAACTTTTGCGACCATTTGACGGGACTGACCTAAGGTGGTCACCGAATCGGGAATTCATCGTAATCCACATCCAAAACCTGTTTACAGTACAGCACAACAAACTTGCAGTAAGCTGCTAATCAAGGACCGCGTCTGCATTCCGAGAAAACGGAAAAACAGAGGGTGAAGCTGAGGTAACAACGCGACTAACGGAGGCGCATGCTCAAAACTTACTGGGCAATCGTTTCGCCACTTCCTCCCAGTTTGGTTCAGGAGGAAGGAACAAGTCGACCCATGTAACTGGTCCGTAGGGAGAAAGACTGAACTGACGCATAACACAAGCCTAAAAGGAGAGATAAAAACGCAAACCAGAAGCGGGTTAGGTGAGAAATTTGTGAACAGGTCACAGTAGTAGACGAACTGAGACACTGTTTGGATAGCCAAAGATAAACTATAGAACTGTCAAAGCACTCAACTAGTCTCCTGTCAAGATCCTGACCGAAAGAGTGGTGGGCAGCGCGAGAATAGCACAGTAGTCCACTCTTTAAGGAATGAGTTGTTGCAGGTGTTTCAACCCACGGTATGGACAACAAAGAGATCGTTTGTCAGACGTTAACCCAGGGATCAACCTGGGTTGGGATAGGTTTGGTAGAAGCTGCCCGAACATCCCTCAATGCAACTTAATGGGTTGCTGGGGTGCACAAACCGCCGCACTAAAGTAAGCTCCAATCCATTCAGCAGATGCAGTGACACACTATATCAGAAGGTAAAGAATGATTGTTTTCTGAAGATTCCTGAAGAATTTCTTTCGCTCTATGTTTGTATAAAGATGCCACCAGCCACAAGATACATATACGATGCATATACAATTATATTTAAAGCCCTACAGTGAAGAGAAGTGAAAAAGAGTGGGTGAGGGAGGGGAACTAGTGCTGGTCTATGTCAAACATTCTGAGGTGCCCACACCTCCAACCGCTTAATCAGACAATCTGGAAAGAAACTGACAGCACGAACGCCACCTACATCGATTAGCCGCCATTTCTTGCAGCGTCTCCAGCCAAGCACAGACGGAGTCACAGGGACCCTATCATAGAGGGCGCACAACACCAACAACACCCAGACTCTTCGTGATCTCTTTCACGCCTTTCTGTCAAGTCACACGTTGTCCACCTCGCACTCTGCACCATTCTGAGGCACGGCGAACAACACTAGTCTCGTTGAACGGTGTTTCGGCATGCGTAGCACATGACCGAGCCATCGTAGTCGATGATGCTGGATGTTTCCCCGAATTGAGGTGCCTGCAGCACAACCAAATACCGGTTTTCTAACCGCCTCGTTACTGACACGCTGATGCCATCCACAACCAGCCACGCTTCGAAAACCTGAAGAAGCCTCACATCATCTGTCCACAGACGTCATGTCTAGCACCCATAGAACACAGCCCTTACTGTAGCCTGGTACATACGATCTAGTGAGATGCCTTTTTGACGCCACAGGTGACGCCAATTAGCAAACGTGATTCGAGCCTTTGAGATTCTTGCACTGACTTCAGGGGCGAGATAGCCCAAGTGGTTAGAGCGCGAATTTACTGACCGGAAGGTTCGTGGTTCGAATCCGACCTCCGCCACTCGACTTCCCCTGTCTAGGCTTGGGCAACCTGGCAGTATCCTAGCCCTCGTGCTTCCTTCGGGTGGCATGGCAGTTAGGCACCGGAAGGGTGCTACAGCTGAACGCTTTTTACTGACTTCATCAGACACACTTCCGTCAGAGCTGATACAACTACCGAGGTATGTAAAGTTTTCCACAATCTCCAATGATTCTCCTTTAATTGTAAGGGATAAGTTCGCAGATGACACGTTCTGAAGCATGACTTTTCACTTTGAAGGTGCGAGGCGCATGCCAAAATATCGTACGACGGTGGTCAGTTTATTCAACAGAGCTTGTGCTTCGCTTTGGTCTTCAAAGATGTGGGTGATGTCATTTGCGTACTCCAGGTCGACAAGGCTCTCATCAGCCGTCGAAATCCCGCTTGACTCTCACGAGTCAAGGTTTCGCGTGCCACCGTAAGACGACAGAGAATCAGTGACGCCCGAAGCTTTGGCACAACAGGCGTCAAACAACACCTCTTTGGTTATTACATTCACTGCGAGTACCCCTTCTGAAAAATGGCACTACTATCGATCCAGATTCGATTTAATACAAATAGCTTTTAAACAGTCATCAACCGAAACGACAGAAACTTTTTTAAACTACGACTTGGTTTGAAGAGGTCAGTTTCAGTTAACAGTACCAGGGCACCGAAACCCAAAGACGACTAGGGACGACTAGGGTCTTCGACAGGGGCAACTGTCACAATAGCGGTGTTTTGCGGGGAAACAGCATAACTTTCTTCCAATCCCCACCTTGGAGGGAAAGAAAACTGCGTTCAACTACTTAATATATTCCATGTGTTATGGGAGTGCATAAACCGTCACATTGAGATAGGGTCCAATCTCTTGGCGGTGATGTATACTGAAAGTATTCCTGATAAGCAGAAAACATGGAAAACGTGTTAGATCTAACAACCAGGAATGAAAATACTGACAGTTAGTTGAAGGTAGAACACGACATCGAGGATTAAAAGCCTAAAAATCGCCCGAGGGCAAACACGAACAGGCAATGCTGATTCGTTGCTTACCTTTGGTGAAAAAAATCCATTTTTTAATTCACATGTGTGTCTGATAAACGTCTTTATCCGATCCCTTGTCAACAAATCTCGATTACGGCGTTCCAGACGAGTAAATGATAAGATGGTCCGGGGCCGAAATTGATGACGATACGGAACACCAGAACATTTGTCGTCCACCACATGATACACTAGTCCACGTGGGCTGAACATCTTCTCATTTTCAGTTTCCATGTTGATTTCACTCAGGTAATCGTCGATTTCAAACTGAAACGCGGGAAGATAAAGGCAGGTTGGATTTACAGAATGAGACAAGCGATCAAGCAGCCGCTGAGAGTTACGATCCACAACTGGATCGGGCGTATATAAACACATAGGATATTGTGCAGATTGACATTAGGTTAGAGTATTCGATAAAAAAACTGCTGGGATAGACCAGAATTCAAGTTAATAGCAACATTTGACCTCTCTCTCTCAGGGGTCATTAATCAAGCCAATGATCATGGGCTAAGTTGAAAGTATACTCGTCCCCATCCCGTCCCCTCATTTACCCTGGTTTTCCAATATCATGCACCAAATGGCTCCAACTACCTCGACGTTCTCCTTGACCTTCATCCGAGTCTGTAAGGATGGTGTATCGTGAGAAGCTTATTGAGCCCAATTGGTGTTGTTGGGGATTTTAGTGTCACTTTTAGCTCTCAACCGCTAAAGAAGGATGTTATCCAGCCTCCTGGATTGACCTGATGAAGGTACTGGAGGACGACACATATGTAAGTGCATAGCGTTGTCGACTTTAGTTTGTTTGATGTTCTGCAGTAATCGCACTGTATGAACTCTCCAACCGTAACAGTCTCAGGATGGACTCGACCCAAGTCAAAAGCAAATGATATTGTTTTGAAAGACCATGCTTTCTCTAAGACGACGGAGTACAAGCAAATTCAGCCTGACTTTCAAGTTCTGGTAGGTATGCTAAGGAAAGTCCCCAAGACAACCTAGGGCCGACGACGAGAATTTGCATGGAAGGCGGGAAAGAACCATCCCGCGAAGATGGAAAGCTAAGGACAGGCCGTAGACGACTGCACCCACAAGATTAATGGTGTCTTGAATTGCCCCTTTTGCCCCCCGTGCAACAAAACTACTCATCCCCTACATTGAGGATGTACAGCTTTCTTTCAGCAGCAGCTATTCCTATATCAATCTAACGCCACTATCCGGTGTTCAAAACACTACCTGATTTAGCTCTACAGTAGTAAGGCTTAATGCTTTCATCTCTCCGTTCCGTTGGGCCGGCAGCCGGTCCCAAGGATGCCGGTTGCTTGGGTAGAGAGAACTGTACGGGTTCCAAAGGCTTACGGTTGTAATGCATCTCAACTAAGGTGAGTGATAAGTGGTGACACATGTGTACTGATTGAAAACTCATTATTGCGACATTACTGAGTAATTCTTTAATGAAAACTCCAAAGTAGAGAACGAACACTCCTGTAGGCGCCAAATAACTCCTTTCCTGTCACACGCTCATTTATGATCAATGCTATAAGAAAAGTTCTGTGACAGGCACAAACCAGAAAGCTGAAGAGGAAGTACATAAAGCAAGAAGTCACCGATAAGGCACCCCAACGGATAACAACGAAGAATAAAAGACCTCGAAAAAGATACTTGACAGTACTCACTCGTATTTCAGACCATAAACAGGTTCAACAGATAAATAAATAAATAAATGCCAGGCTTTTGACATTATTATTATTAATAAGAATAATAGCAAGAATAGTCACTAACCTGCAGCATACTGAGTTTTCTGTCGAGACCAAGACCAGCGTCGGGTAAGGATGCTGCCCACAAAACGCGCCGAATCGTGGCAGGTGTGCGTTTTCTGAAATCACATTGAGGAGGAATCTCAGAATGAACATGAAAAACTGGTGCACCTGAAAACTGAGTGAAAAAGGCACTTTGATCAGCTAGCGTCATTCCCTCATTATCGCTGAGAGTACCAATCCTTTTGGGCGGCTGCCACACAGCTATAAGAAACTGGCGGTGGAAGCACTGTTGGTGGTTTCAGTCTTCCTGGATAAGGAAGGGGCGTGGAAATGTTCGAGCGCCGGAAAACGTACCAGTCACGTATCCAATTACGTCCACGCATTGGAAGCATAACTACATCACCAATACCCAAAACTTGTCCCCACTCCCTAATTCAAAAAGCTGAAAGTAATAGCTATCATAGGTAGTGTGTCTCAATGTTCACCATCACTGGTAATATAATAGATGAAATAAGCAAATGATGATAAGTTTGTTTTAACATAGGGCTATAATTTCAAAGTCCTTTACAACTTTCGGGTCGCAATCTCAGATAAAATAATTAAAAACGAATAACCAATGCGCGAAAGTGCGAATGGCTATACCATCCACAAAAGGACTCACATAACGATATTACTACTTCACGGTCGTTGGCGACCTTGTCGCATTAAGCGGTCTGTACTTTCCAGTTTTAAAGGGATTGAAACATACTACAGTGTATATTTGTAATGTACTACTCATAAGGTTGCTACAATGTATATCATCGTATATTTCCATTGATCGGTTCAAACTCCATTATTATGTAACTTCGTGTCGTGTCATCTACCTACGCTTTTTCAGTTAAGTCATGTTGCAGTGGGATATCAAACACCTACAGTACATTGCTGGGTCTGAAAATCATTTTTATTGCTGTCCCAGGCGGTGATTCGAGCTGAGATCCATTACCAATTATCTTAACTTGTTCCATGGTTGTATTAGAGTTTAGATGTCCTAACTGACTATCCACAAATGTGAACGTCGTCCATTCAATGTCTTTTGCTGCCGGATTGTATCTCGTAGGCACCCACCAGGTAAAGCATGGGCAGGCACCAACTTAGTATCCACAACAGACATACAGCTGACACAATAAATCTCCAACGGCTTATTTCATTAGCAGTTCGAACACACAGAGTGGAGTAATACAGGTTCCAAGCTTGACAGCTGCACATTGAATCACGCCGCATCAGTTTAGCGGGTATTTGCGACATGACCTTAAGTGGAAAAAGACATGAAGTGATAAGGCGGGGAAGTTAGATGACCTGGACCAAAAAATGGATGATGACAAAGCGAAGGGAGGCCTTCAGTGAAATGAATAAACCACCAGAAATATGTGCAAACCACCAAGGAGCCGATGCCCTACACGCACCAGAGGCAGACTGTAAATTTTTGCGCTTAATATGGGGTTTGAAAAACAAAGTGAAACCTTGAAAGTGCGACTATATTAAGAAGACGCCTGCGTAGCGGACTTAGAAACACACCTGTAACCCAACACACAATTCCATACTGGTTCTCCGATGAAATACCGATGATTAGCAAACGCAGATAACAGTTCTACCAGCTCGCTCAATCGTCGACGTCTGGAATTGTGTATGATATAGAGCAGGCCAGCAGAAAGTGAGGGATTAAATGTGCCCACATGGCTGCGCTCACAGGAAACGGCGTCGACGAATGTCATTTGGCCGCGACCGCAGATTTGGCAATTCCAAACGAGGCTGCTCACGAGAACAGTTCTATCAAAATACTCACTGAAAAGCAGAATAAAAAGACGAAAAGAGCGAAATCAGAAAAGAACAACAGGCGAGCATATTCAATGGAATTCCCCCGGCTGTAGGGTAATAGCAACACAAATGGCCCAAGGAGGCACGCCCTGTCCTGGTACTTAGAGGACACAGTGAAGGATGACTGTGCAGGTCACAGCATCCAACCATAGAGTAAAAAACTTGAAGGCCTTAGTTAATGTCCTGATCTTGTAGTGGTCATCACAATAGTGATATGCATACCAGCCGGTGAACCAAAGCAAGGCGGTATTCGAAGAACAGCAAACCACTTGCATACCTCACTAGCATATCATTATGCCGGATATAGTCCAAAACAAGCTTCTGATACGGTCAAACTTGAGCTGACGATCAATCACAACAGGCACAAGACCAAGATATTGTGAGTGGATTGTTTCCTTCCTCTCTTCTGTACAAGTTTCACGCTCACGTATACACGCCCTTGCCTCCTAATTGTTCTTCTACATCCACTCGCTCCGTTTCGTTCCTACTAGCACTACACAAATCTTAACAACCTCTCACCTTAGCGTTCGTGACGAGGATTTGAACAAGGACTGTCGCAATTTACTGGTGGTTAACTAGCTGAGTTTATTCATTAGCTACTTGTGAGTAGTTGAAAAATGATCAGGGTCTGGTTAAGAGCTGAGAGCCAGACTGAGGGAAGAGTAAATAGACAGACCTATGAAGGGAAGTATTGTTGCCTTATTCGTCCTAGCTAGAAACCTACATATAGAGAATCCCCTCTTAAGACGGAGGTACAACTCACCATGACATCTGACGGTGCTAGGGTACTTGTCTGCCCGTCTACTGTTGAGAGTGGGTGAGATGAGTATTTCGTACCCCGTTTTCCTCAAAACACTCTCTGAAGACCCGCTACTCCAATTCTTCCGCCAATCAGAAAAAGAAATAGGTGTACTGTGTTTTTACCGTGTCATCTGTCGAGAGGGCTGACCAAATTCTGATCTCAAGTAATCATAGACTAGTGTGTGTGATACACACAATCATGACCAGCTTTGACCAGCAGACGTGTATGTAGTTGGGTGTAACGGCTATCTTAGTTAGTTAATCGTATTTCGAAGGATGTACAAAAAGGGGCCACCATTAAATCGAAAAATATTATAGATGTCTAAAAATTCGCTCTGCCGTTGTGAGCTGTATCTTCTTGCAACCAAGTACTTCGGGTAGTGATTTCTGGGTCGATTCGCCCCCTCAGTCGCTGATGACTCCCAAATAAGTTAAAGAAGGATTGTTACACTTTCCCTTGAACCTGGCCGCTTAAAATCCGAATCAAAAACGAGCAGACTGAGCTGGGGATGAATACGGAGTGACTGAAGGATGCCGTTCCAAAGCCTTCGAAGACTATCGGAGGAACGAACAACTAGCCGCGAGGTCAGAGTTGGGTAATTACTACACTAGACATCTTAGCATCCGCCAACGGAAACTTACTCGTAGTTTCGAAATATCTCCAGAGTAACTGGTGAAAAAAACACCGACTCGTTCGGATCCAAATCAACCGGTGGGAGTTGTCTACGGAATGGTTTCCCATCAATACATGGCATTCTGGAAGTTCAGAAGCGAAGAATTCCAAATGATGAAGGAAACTGGAAAACGCTTATCCGTAATATGTCAAGATAATGTGATGTCAATAAATGTCATACATGCACCGAAATCTCTCTTCTCACTACAGACTTGTCATATACGTAAGAATGGCATTATTCGTACCGTACCAGAACTTTCTCAAATGGAATATTCAGATTTAACTATTCTCTTGAAATGGTGAAGTGAACCACCTCAGTGGAAAGAGTTTACTGAAGTAACTTGAAGTACGTTACCGCATTTTTGTGAGGTTCAATAAGCTACCTGAACTCGGTTACCTCTTCACGCAACAAAGTCTGAACAAAAACAACCACTATTGGATTTGAGCCCCTTACAAGGTTACAACTCTTCCCTATTGAAACCTTCAAACAAGATTATCCAAACAGGCATGCTTGGCATCATAAACAGCCTGGGCTCAATCGACAGTGGTTCCTGAGTTAGCTCAACAGACAGCATCCACTTGCTCAGTGACAGGGTCCTTAAAAACAAGAAAACTCCTAGAAACTGATGCACTGTCACTATGGGCAAGCAGAATACTTTACCGCCTCGGGAACGCTCAGTGTAACTTGTAGAGCGTGATACAATGCCCACTTCATATGTCGAATATCGAAGCTGATGGGTTTAAAGAGAACAAGACTAGGATTCAATACTCCACCCTCGTGGTGGAGCAACCACGCCAAAGCAGCATTGATCAAATCAGTGGTGCATATGGAACTCCTAAAAAGCCTTCTCTCGAAACAGAGCAACCAAAAACCCACAGTGTGTTCAAACCGCGAACCTCCCGTCCATGAGCTCCTCTTTAAGCCAGACGAGATGGTTACATGCTCTGTGGCGAGATGACCCAAGTGGTTAGAGCGCGAATTTACTGACCGGAAGGTCCGTGGTTCGAACCCGACCTCTGCCTCTCGACTTCCCCTGTCTAGGATTGGGCAACCTGGCAGTATCCCATCCCTCGTGCTTCCTTCGGGTGGCATGGCAGCTAGGCACCGGAAGGGTGCTACAGCTGAACGCTTTCTTTCTTTTCTACATGCTCTGTGGTTATCCTACCTTCTACAGCATAGCTCGGTAGAATTGGGGGATGGCGCGATAAAGTTGCTTCTGATGTAGAATGCATTCGGTTTGCATACGTAGGCAGTGCTGCGAAGGTGAAGGAGCCGAATCAACCGGATGAAAATACCAGGTTGACGATCGTCCAATTTACACCCACCTGGGTGAGAGTTCAGTAGCAGTACCTTTCGGTTTTTGCGTAAAATATGGACAACACCAACATTTGTATGGAAAGGAGATTCGGTAGTGCTACAGTTATCCCGGCGTGTTTAACCCTCCAAGTACTTTATTAGCGGTCATATCGAGGCGGGTCCACACACAATCACGAAGACCCCATCATGCGAGACAATCTACAGAAATACCACTAGTAATTTTCTTCACACCATTCATATGATTCTATCAAATTACAAGCTGCGACTTATCGATCTACATAACTGAAGAGATGACGAACACAACAATCACCTCGACAAAAAAACAGCATGCTCAAGTTCACAGGATCAAAAGGTTCTCGTTAGGAAACACCAGTAGTCCAGTCCATCCACCGAGAGGATTTTGCAGAATGTGATTTTTTCTACTAAGATAAAGTCTGCAAATCCGAGCTGCAGATAAAGCCTGCTTCAGCCCCAAGGTTACTATAGTGTACCTCTTCAAGTTCCGAAAGCCTCCACCTCTCTTTCTTAAGGATGGCGGTCAAGGCTATTCAGTATAACCAACTCTTCGGTGCACAGCTATTATGCAAACCGAATGGCTGATACTGCCAGCCTAGGGAGACGCAGCTGAATAGTCAAGTTCAGGTTTGGAGTGCGGATCTTCCAATTGGTGGCTTCGATTTTTTAACACCAATTTATTTTGAGACTGCCTCTAAGATCGTCCAAGACTACTGGTGTTCGATTATACTATTCACCTCCAACACGACTGCACAGCAAGATGGCAACCGAAGATTTCGAGAAAAAACTTTCGGCCATATAAGTTATTTCGCGCGAAATCTTGATGTGTGAACAACTGGCACAAACTCAACAGTCCTCAAAACCTATTTGGAGTAACAGCAGCGTCACAACAGGGGAATCCTGATATTGGTCTCCCTAGACCCCGGGAAATTCCTCTCGGTCAGTTCAAACTGGGCTTGTTCAACACGGCACAAAGCGACAGTTCGGAGGACAACTATTCATACCTGAATTACCCTTGGGGCGCGAGAGTACCAGGAGCTCTCTGCAATAACCTTAAACGATTTTATCCGACAGAGTCTTCCCATCATTGTTCTACTTCAGTATTGAAGAGCTGATGACGTGGACACCAGGAGGTCTACTGAATCCGGGATGCTGAGAGGAAACTTCACCAGGAATATACCGACGATATGGTTACCTCCGAACGTGGCCATGAGACATAAGTCTGTTAGACAGATTGATCATGGTCATACAATGATTTGATACGTAAATTGCCTGCATTACGTTCAGAATTATCTCCCGCAATTTAAAAAGCATTGGATGTTGTGCAACTTTCTCTCGTGCGTGGGTCTCTCGAGAGTGATTTACTCCCTTTTGACTTTTTGACTTAGATCCCGTTCAACAAGTGGATAGCGGAAACAGGTCGTGTTGCTGGGACTGAGTCAAGGCCTTTTCACACATGTCGCACATAGTCGGGGGCTTACTTTGGTGGTATGTGCATAAGAAGCAAATGTGAGGCTCAACGCCATGCCTGCATCACATTCTACATTGTTGTTTATCGGTAGTCCTCGGCTCCCTTGGACACCGTCCACTTTTAATCTTGAACAGTACCTTTCACTCAAGTACGCTTGGGTTTCTGTGGCTCGAATAGCTAAACCAACTTAGTTTGTAGAAAAGTAACGCTGCTACCTGGACAACTATCGCCAGATCCTTCGGAGCCCCTGGGTTGTCGATACTCCTACATAGCATTAAAGGATGGTTGTGCACAACAAGCAGAATACAGGCTTCTCTTGAAAATTCGGATTCACTTATCGACACTCGTGGTGTGAACAGTAGTCCTAATTCACTATCTGTTAGCAGACCATTTACTCGTACTTTTTCAGTTCCTCCCTAATCGGCTACTCCAATCATGGTCGGATCATTTGTATGCACTCAGTTTTGTCCATGCTATTCGCCTTCCAGTCCTGTACAATATTTTTGGTTGCTCTTCTGTCGACCTTGGTTCCTCGATTGTAGTGGTACTCCAGTGTTCTGTACGGTGGCGTGGTGCAGTCTGTCCAACGCCTCAGCAAACTTAGCAAACCTCCCCCCGAATGAGCTCAAGATAGCTGTGGTTGGGGCATCAGCTTACGGACCGGAAGATCCATGGTTTGAACCGAACCTCAGCATCTCGACTGCTCCTGTCTAAGCTTTGGCAACCTAGCAGTGTCCCAGCACTCGTGTTTCCTTCGGGTGACATGGCAACTGGGCACCGGAAGGGTGCTATGGCTGAACGATTGAGATTTTTAACACCAAAGCGTTCGAGAGGTTAACTGGAGCTGGAATTGTCAGTATGGGACACACTACTATTCCACGGGGAATATATTTAGAGGTGGATGTCGACCCAATGAACAAGAAGCCATCCTTTAGGCGGAAGCTGAGAAAATTAATTTGCTCCACGTTATCTCCATTCCAGCCTGCAGAGATCATCATCACCGACAGCATGACATCAGTCAATGAACAACCATCCTTTAGGCGGAAGCTGAGAAAATTAATTTGCTCCACGTTATCTCCATTCCAGCCTGCAGAGATCATCATCACCGACCGACTCGAAAACACGTTTCTAACTGCCTCGTTACGGATTCGCCGACACCAACCCACGCGAGCTATGGTTCTGAGACAACAACTGTCGAACACCTGGAGGCGTCTCAGTTCCGCTGCTCGAATAGGCCAAGTCTCACAGCCATGCGACAAAACGGCTTGATATGTTCTTCCTTTGAGTCTCAGGGATACACCATCCTGAAGCCGTAGGTGTCTCAAATTAGCTAACGCGACCTGAGCCTTGCAGATTCGTGCATTCACTTCATCTGCCACACTG
>NW_008751746.1:139835-148850 GCF_000715545.1 Opisthorchis viverrini
TTAGCGAACGCGGCCCGAGCCTTGCAGATTCGTGCATTCACCTCATCTGTCACACTGCAATCAGAATTAATACAACTTCCAAGGTACGTAAAACGCTCCACAACTTCCAGTGCCTCCCCCTGGGTCGTAATTGGCGTGTTCAGTGACTGCACGTCCACAAGCTTGACCTTACACTTTGTGGGTGCAAAATGCGTACCAAAGGACGGGATGACTTTGGTCAGTTCATCCAAGAATACTTGCGCCTTCTCCTCCTCTTCGAACATGAGAACGATGTCGTCTGCATATTCCAGATCGACAAGGTGGGTGCAAAATGCATACCAAAGGACGGGATGACTTTGGTCAGTTCATCCAAGAATACTTGCGCCTTCTCCTCCTCTTCGAACATGAGAACGATGTCGTCTGCGTATTCCAGATCGACGAGGTTTTCTTCACTGGCTATTTGAACACCAGGGTTTTGGAGACCCTCCAGCTTTCGTCTCATTATTTCATCGATCACAAAGTTAAAAAGGAATGGAGAGAGTGGGCATCCCTGATGGACACCGCTTTGTGTGCGGAAGCTTTTGGAGAGCTCTCCGTACACTCTCACACGTCCGGAAGTCTGAGAATACAAAGAACGTATTATGTTTACAAACTTCCGGGGCATTCCTTGGTGGGCAAGCGTCTCAAGAAGAACAGACCGATCAACCGAGTCGAATGCGCCTCGGAAATCCAGGAATACTAGAATCGTGGGTCGCTTATACCTATGGCGTTGTTCTAGCACCTGACGCAGTGTGAAGATTTGGCCGAAATCCCGCTTGCTGCTCTCGAGTCGATGTCTCACAAACCACCGTAAGGCGACGAAGCACAGTTGACGCCAACAGTCTCGTTACAACCGGGTTCAAGCTGATCCCCCTGTGGTTACCACACTCACTACGCGCCCTTTTTTTGAAAATGGGTACTATCACCGATTCTCCCCAGTTGTCTGGGACAGACTCCTTTCCCCAAATGCAAGCAAACAGATCGGACAAGCGCTGACTGAGGACTTCACCGCCGTGTTTGAACAGTGCGAGTGGAAGGTCATCCGGACCGGGAGCTCGGTGGCGCCTCAGAGAACATATGCAGTCGTAAACCTCCGAGGCCGTAGGTGGTTCCACGTTCACCGTCCAGGGTTCTACTTCACCTGTGGGCTCTAGATAGCCTGCAGAGTGTTAGCCGACATCGAATCTGAAGTGATCAGATTTGCGGTTCAAAACAGTAGCATATCGTCCATTAGTGGCGAGGAAATATTGAAGTTTCCATTGAGATTTCATCATTCAACCGAATATCCATCAAGCCCAAATAACCAGAGATCATTCACCGTGTGCCGTATTATCGAGCATTCTCTCTATCCTATGCGCGTAGTTGAATTCGCAAACCTGTTAGCAGCTGCTGACTGATTCATATACTGATTTGACTGCTGTGTTAAAAGTATTTTAGTCGGCACCACAGCGTACGTGGTAGGACAGAAATCACATAAGCGGAATACGAACGAGACTGTTAGTTTTTCTAAGCCATGTCATAGAGAACATGGAGAATTACCAGGTAGATATGTCAAATCCGAGTACAACTAGCAGGCTCAGTGTGATGAAAGTAAGTTAGACTCAAATCCCCAACTTAGCATTCATTACCAATGATACAACCTTCGCGTCTATCTTAGCTCTTCTGGTAGGAGTGTCAGCACCCGCAACCCGCTCACCTAACTCCCGTACTAGACGCATCAATGTATCCGGAGTGGATGTTGCTTAGTGGCTCTACCACAGTAAAGCAGTAGACAACCCAAGCCTCTGCGGCATCATTTTTCAATAAGTAGATGCGACAGTGACGAGCGCATTGTGTGGACACTGGTATCCTCAAGACTCACAGTGGTTCATTATAAAAGTACCCCATAGAAATTGACTCAGTTCTGTAATATCCAATATATGATTCAACAGTCAACAATTGGTTCCACTAACAAATACAGCAAGCGGTAAACAATACATCATGAAGGAATGCCTGGCTATCGGATAACCGAAACACACGAGTGCGAAGACTATATCCGTAGAAATGCCTAATGACGACATACTTGAAAGACGACCACATAGTCTCATAGATCACGTTTTAGTGCGTACATGATGGGCCTTAGTAATTGGGGCTTTCAGGTCGTATACAGACGCCGAGACCGTAAGCGCAAGAGGTTCAGATTGCATGCTTGTGCCGGCCACGCTCAACCGTCACCTAAGTGCAGTAAGAAGGAAGCAGGCAAACAATGCACCACTCAGTGACCCTGAAAAGACAGGGTCAATTCCAGGTTTTGGAACTGTGACCAATACTACTTGATAGAACATTGGATTTCGTCCCGATCAGCGGAGCCAAGCCGACAACAAGCGATTAGGAAAGCGCACGCAAAACTCCTAAGCTCCCAAAAACCAAGGGCCTCAGGAATGACAGGGCGTTGTTGGATAAAAGCCCAAGGGAAAGAAAAAGCCTCCGCCCCATTCCAGCTGATTCGATAAGCTGACGACAAAAATTAGACATCAGCTAAACAAGTTGGGAAGAAGGCAGATAAGATTCGCTCGTAAGATCATCTCGAGCGATAGAAACAGTTCAGTTGGCCTTCCTCAACAAAAATTCTGGAGAAGCGACAAATTAGTTGGGATGAAAGGATACCGGAAAATAGCTCAACAGTGATTCCACCGTTCGAAACAGATACAAGACCGTCATTCGAAGACCATGGCATCAATTTGGCGGCCACAGCGCCTAAATGTCTTTCAAGATCACCTAGCGTAGGCTAATCGGTGATAAGTGAACATATTCGTGAGGAATGCTAGATCTTGCCTTGATAGCTCTACCTTGAAGTAAGTCTCTAACTGCTGCATCCATCTCAGTGGTCGACAGTGACCTTTTTATCGGTATGAAAGCTGCCTTCGACTTTCTCGATCGTCTGAGAATACGGAACTCTCCAGAAACCGGTGCTTAAATTCCGTCTCTTATGAAGTTGTTTTACTCCTCTTTGTGGTCGCGCATGCGTCTAGTGTATACCTTTCATGAGTTCGCCCCGTCCACTAGCGACGAACACGGTTATCCTCTCAGTTCTGTCACTCGCATACTGTTTGAGATTTCGATTGAAACCAGTACCTTGCAAACCAGAGCGCTCTCGGGGAACGCGCTAATAGACCCTGAGAACCCAGACAGTGTTGCCCCCACCAGACCAAAGTCTTCGGAGATTCAACCGACAATTTACTTTTGGGAGATTTTCTCCCGGAGGCTTCGGCTCTAAGAATATCGCCAACAAGTACTGCCAACGAAATAGGATCAGCAGCATATTTATTGAAGCGGAATATGTGGCCCTCATCAAGGATCACCGAATCCGACTACCAAACACAGACAACTCTTAGGATCCAGTGCTGTCTTTTTGATGCCACAAGTCACATAATTTAAGCAGCCTTCAAAATTCTTGCACTATCTTCATCACACAAACTTCCTTCAGAGCTGGTACAGCTACCAAGCTTCACAAGCTCGTGATTCTCATTTAGTGGCAAGGGATGTGGTCAGATATTGCACGCTCCGAAACAATACTTTGTTGTTGCTTTGTGCGACACACCAATCGAGAGGTGCTTTGGCGGTAATTAGTTTATCTAATAAAGATAAACTGATAGTAGGGGGCAAGTTGGCTTAATCGTTTGAGCGCGAATTTACTGGCCTGAAGGTCCGCAGTTTGAATCCGACTTATGCATCTCGATTTGTTCTGTCTAGGTTTGAGCAGCCTGGTAGTATCCCATCCCTCGTGCTTCCTTCGGGTGGCATGGGAGCTAGGCAACGAAAGGATGTTACAGCTAAAAGGTTGTTACCTAGTAGCTCATGTGAATTCTGTTCGTCCCCAAAGATTAGAGTAACGTCATCTGAATACTCCAGGTTGAGCGCAGTGTACCACCGGCGGTTGTGAAGTCCCTCTGGCGTTCATTTCACTGCTTCGCCGACGAGGATGGACAAGAACGGGGTGGGCATCCCTGTCTTTGAATGGAAAACTGAGAAAGGATTGTGCCTTATCGTGGCGTGATGAATCACATACCTCAGTAACCTGCTCAGCTGTACTGGACGATCTCCAGTGAATAGGTGTCTCATAAACACAACTCCCTAGCCCTCCAGGATGAGTAGGATTCTTTCTTGCAAGTTGAATCACTCGAGTAACCTGACACCTATCACCACTGCCTTGCGATCAGGCCTTAAGTCAATGGCTCTGGTCAAGGACCCCAATCGCCCACTGATCCATGTTTGGTTATCTTCAACCCGAATATAAGCTTTAGCGATACATGTATCTTAATACACCGGCGACTGTGTGCCCTTGTTTTTTTGCAGCTTTTAACGTTCGGAATCTTGGGTAGATCAAACAACAAACTGCTTTTGGGTGTACTCTAAATGCTTTATTGAATGACGTCTGTTGCGTCTCTGAAACCCTAGTACAGGACCTGGGTGCAGCTGCTGAGCATATGTCTCTAGCTAGATGCTAGAAACTAAGAAACTTGGGTTGTCCTGCTACGGGTACAGCAGGTGCTAATATGTCGTCCATCTCACGAACTGAGGCCTCCTTATCTGTAAGCAGCTGACCATGCAGTGATCGTTTAGCTGTAACACCCTTTCGGTGCCTAGCTGCCATGCCACCCGAAGGAATAACGAGGGGGATACTGCCAGGTTGCCCAAGTCTAGGGGAAGTCAAGAGGCAGAGGTCGGATTCGCACCACAGACCTTCTGGTTAGTAAATTCGCGCTCTAACCACTGAGCCACCTCACCCTCATGCAGTACGACTTTTCACTTCGATAAAATCTCCCATTGGTCAGATAACTGTAAATTCTTTGTCGTGTCCATCTATTCACCGTCTATTCCGATTCATCGGAAGGCATCTGCGGAAAACTGCCCTCCTGTCCACTAGGAGGAGCTCGGATCCGGCCATTAAAACAGGAGAATTCAGTGCACATGTAAGAAGCCTCAGTTCATCAGAAGCATACCTTGGTGGTCCATCCAACCTGAATTAAAAGTGCTATGACAATGCTGAACGTCTTTTACAACTCTGTACTGACCAGTTGTTTTTCAGCAGTTTAAACTCAGTAGGCGCCGTTGTGCTGCCTGGCTTCCCCCCCCCCCACAAAGAATAGCAACCTTCAGGTCAAACTGATCATCTGTTCAGCCAGCTACCGATGGCTAGGTTTCGTCTTTGGCGATCGTCTTGAGACACAGATCAAAAACGATAGCAGTCGTTTAGCTGTTAAACCCTTCTAGTCCACAACTGCCACGCTACTCGCAGAAAGTGCGAGAGCTGGGATACTGCCAGGTTGCCCAAACCTAGACGGAAGCAGTTAAGATGCAGAGGTTGGGTTCAGACAACGGACCTTCCGGCCAGTAAATTCGCGCTTGAAATTCTGAGTCATCTCGAGCTCTATAGATGTTGTCCTTCTACATGCATATTTTCATTGGATTCCCTCCACAAACCTCATGAACAAGGTCGCATTTAGCTCCCGTCTAGCGGTAGAAAGGTCCTGTGAGTCACAAGTTACGGAAACATGGCAAACCTTGCAGTGCATTACAAGCGGCCTCCTGGAACGATATAACCACGGTTAAGCAAGACACCAGGAGCTTTGGTTGTGGTGTATCAGAGCGCACACACGGAAGTCACTGAATCGCAGAACTGAAAAAGGTCGCTATCATGGCTTGATGTGGGCGATCGATCCAATGATGCTGTCATCCTCATCATTATCAGCCGGAATGCCACTGTGGAATCCGAACATGAAATTGTAAGCTGCTGCTTTTCACTGGAGCTTTCAAGTCTGAGCAAAAGTAACACTTCGCTCAGTCAGTGAGAAGCTGGTGGACCCAAAACCTAGCAGAACCGGGTCATGAACGCTGCTGGATATTCGATGTTGGATATTAATGGTCACTAGGAACAGGTATCCAAAGCCCTATTCAAAGCCTGAAATTCTGCTTGCGGTAAAACTCAGCCAATCTCATAAAAACATTGGATCCCTGATGGGACCGTGGCTTTACTCGAGGCCCGGCGGCAGATTCCTCCTGACCGCAACCACAAATCATCTGAAATCACTATCCGACGCCACGGAAACTGTGTCCATGCAGACCAAGAAGCCTGATGGAGCCGAAAGGCCACCACTCTTTCAGCTGCAACACCTTTTCGGTGCCTAGCTGCCATATCACCCGAAGGAAGCATGAGGTCTGGGATACTGCCAGGTTACCCAAGCCTGGACAAAGGAAGTCGGGAGAAAGAGGTCGGGTTCGAACCAACTTTCGATCAGTAACTTCGCGCTCTAACCACATGAGCCGTCACGCTCCTACCCAGTTAGAAAACCGACTCAAAACAGTATTTGATAATCTGAAAGGCCAAAGGAATAGAAGAGGCAAAAAACTGGAAACGTCCGCAGGCTGTTCCACTTGACTCGCTCAACTGATCCTCGAAAGCCTCGTATCTAGAAGAGAACGTTTGGACCACCGAGCACAGTGCTTCGAACAACAATTTGGTTGGTCGCCTGCTACCTGAAACCCGGGATCCTGGCATTCAACAGAAAGGTAGACTGTGAATATGGAGCCCCTATAAACCTCAGACGTGTCCTGGTGTACGTCTCTACACAAGCCCCATCATCGTGCTGCTAGTCCTGATGACCTTCCACTTTAGGAAGAATCACTTGAGGTTGCGGGGAATTTGGCATGCCTCGTTAGTAGTTGAGAGAACCCAGAAACTAGTAAGGCATCATACAAGGACCTCCGCGGAGCAGTACAAATTACGGACATAATTTTCACAGAAAGACGTTATGAGTGAGTCGATCTCATCAGTATCGACCGACTTAGATCAGCCTACCTTGGGGCGCCTTGTACTGTAGCGCGGCCGTTGTTCTGTTCGCTGAGCTGGGGAATTTTGTGGCAAATGTTTCGTCACAAACAGACGTGACATCGTCAGTGCGTAGTAAGTTGCTGGCGCGTCCTAGTTCGCCCGTATGTAAAGCGATACAGCCACCATTCCACATGGATCGGCCAGTTTCAACGCCACTTTCGCCATCCAATGCTGTACCTCCAGTGTCCTTGCCAAATGCTGTCGTACCTAGTGATTTCGAACTCCATTAAGGGTATGGATGCTTCACGAATTAATGACCCCACAGCCCGTTTCGTCTTGCTATGTTCCCCTGTACACGAGTTCCTCACTTCATGTATTCACGTGTTTTTTCGCTTTTATTCCTCCTGCGCAGTGTTGCTGTTGCCCATTGAACAGGTGTATTAACAATATCCTTGAGTCCGCTAGTTTTGGAAGTCAACATAGCCACCGTATACAACAATGATTAACGGGCCCAGTGCTCTCAACTTTGGTCCGCTAACTGAATGGGTCTGTACCTGGTCCATTTTCGAGCTTATTTTTCTCCTTCGGTTTGCAGCAACCTCAGGTAGACAGTGCTGTCGATGTTGAAATGGTAGTAGTCCCATAGCACTTCTTTGTGAAAACCCGTACATTTTAACACGGTTTCAGGTTGGTTGGCCCTCGAGCAACAGGTCCCTCTGCACGATATATACAGACAATAAGCGCCACTTAATCACCGTTGGTCCTGTTACACGTCTCACTACCTTCTTCCTCACGGCCACTGTTGGACAATGTCTCAACGCCAGACACGAACCTTGCCATACCTCCAGCTGAAACCATACGTAAAAGAATCGCGACAATTCTGGCTATAGACGCTAATTATTATTATTACGCCGTGACCTCAACGAGTGGCGTTACTCCGTGTGGTTGGTATGCAGCTTAAGCCTGCGGAAAGATCGTTTCTTGTCTTCAAGGTCTAAATGTGAATTCATCGCAAGTTTGATGTGCGTTCGACTGTTGCGCACCGCCTCATTGTCGGTCGTCCGCTTACTGTTCCCGTTGAGCTATCGGCTACCTACATGTCCGTGTCCCTACTGGGTTTCTCAATCAATTGCTTTCGAACATCCGGTACACACCGTGGTCTTATCACTAACTACAACTCATCCGAGCGCCAAAGCGCGCCACTATTGACACTTGTTGGATTCCGTAAGACACTGAAGCTATCAGTACCACGTCAGGCGGCATTGAATTTATAACATTTAGCCGTTTTCTACGTGAAAGCCAAAAGCTCGTTGAAATCAGTCCTCCAGAGGCCCCGAAAATGTGTCCAGCTGGGCCCTATCGAGGTGGTCACATTAGCATATATGTAGGTATGCATATGCACGTATACGCAACGAGGTTTGGTTAAGCTCTTGGTATAGAGGAGACTTGTTTCCCTCCACCAGCCTCCGGCATTCCCCACCCTGATGTAGAGTCGTGATTCCACAAAAAATCGAACTCGGCGACGGGAAAGCTCAGAATATTTTTTGTAAAACAAAACAGCCAAAAACTGAAAAGGGCATTATCTAGCAGCATGAGGCCGGCACTCAGTTCCACCGCCACTCCTATTTCTGGAACCGTGCATACAATCAGTGGCTTACGTGACAGAACTAAACCTTACTTTGGACGTCCCTGGAAAATCCGCAATCAATAAAGGGAACCACGCAGCGGGAAATTCGAGTAAGAACCATTTTATCGCCTGTTTAAACAAACGTGCGTACCTTGCAGTTCCGATCACCTCCAGACTTCACATTCAATGCCTTATGTCGTTTAAGTACGGGGTCGCACAACTTTGCAACCAAAACCTTATTGCTATAGCCGGTATTTATGCGCTCCGTAGGTCTCAATTTAGCCTAGAATCGGGATATTACGGGGCATCAGCAATGTTGACAGACAGACCAAAGTTCTTGTCGAGAAAGCGGAACCCTCGTTCACTGCCAACGGTAAAATTTGGACATAGTGACTAAGTTTACTGGGCTGATAAATTGGATCCAGTTTTTCGCCACGCAGATCTTGTTTCCTTCCACTGTGGTGCACTGTACCTTTGATTTACTTCCATTATAACACTACGTATTTCGTCAATTGCATAATCGTTTTTTGTTTGAATACGAAAAACTACAAAAACGCGC
>NW_008751746.1:149035-175136 GCF_000715545.1 Opisthorchis viverrini
CTTTGCCACACACTCCTGGTAAACTGACTTATTTGGGTAGCCAGACCACTACAAATTTGGTGAGCCCTAGTATTTCTAGATATTTTTTCGAAAGCTTTTCCATTCAAGTCGTCGTAATTTTGTTTCTTTTGCCCGGTAATTATGGAGACACTCTTTGATTCAGCGGATTTAGTCGAGAATGCGATTAGCACACGTTTGCCGGACTACAACCCACGCAACCCCAGGGTATGGTTTCACCAGGTTGAGGCCGTTTTTGCTACACGACACATCACTTCCCAAGTTACCCGGTTTTCCTATGTTGTCCAGCATCTTCCTTGTGATGTAGCAACAGAAGTTGAAGATGTGTTGGAAGATATTCCTAGGAAAATCCGTATGACGCCCTTCGAGCGGCCGTCGTAATTAGGACAGGGAAATCAGAAAACAGGATGCTACGGGATCTATTCACCACTGTCGAACTTGGGGACAGATCGCCATCTCAAATGCTTCGCCACATGCGCAGTCTCCTCTGCGGCCGTCAGCTAGCGGTGGAAATCATGGCCCAATTGTGTCTCGACAAACTTCCACCCTCCATGTCCCACGTCATCAGCGCTTTCGTTGATGACCACAGCTTGGAGCAGCTAGCCCAAATGGGCTCTGAGTCTGTTTTATCTGACTTCTTTATTTTTTTATACCCAACCTAGCGTAATTATCTTTATTTCTTTGCCACACACTCCTGGTAAACTGACTTACTGATTAGCCAGACCACTACCGCACCTGCTCCCAGTTCTCGTGGGCACGATGAATCAATGGGCCCTTTGGAGCTCAAGCTCAAATCTCCGGAACATATGGACCCTCCTCGCGTTCGGTTAATCACTTTTCTCCCCTAATCTTCTTTGTTTTTTTCTTATTTTTTCGCCAAATTTTAGAATGAACTATGTGAAATGCCAAATTATTAACGAGTAAGATAGTCTTGTCAACAACCTCTTCTTCATGCGCACGGACACTTTGTATACTTCTTCTGCGTTAAGCTATCATTACACAGTCTCTGATGTGTAAATTTTCTCTTCGGGAGCGGTCATCGTTAATGAATCCAGCAAACTTCCCCTTTTGGGGCTGATTGCCAACTATATGCCCTACATTATTCATTATTCCGTCACAGCATGGCCGCTCTCAGTGTCCCATTTGGTGGTTTGTATCACTCTTTTGCTTCCAGAATTCAGATCAGCGTAAAAAGTGGCACGTATATATTCGAATTGGCGTACACATGTACACCACACAGAATATTAAAACAAGAGAATAATGAACAGGGCAACGAATAGAGTATCAGTCATTTTCATCACATCCGCAACACCTTGAATGAGCGTGTGAGTGTTTATAGTCCAGTGGTGGTCTTGACCGCAATCTTTCGGATCTTCTCGGAATGGAAACTTCAGACTCTTCACAGGTAGTGCGTTCCTCAGATACAACGTTTTGTTCGTATTCCATAAGATCATCTACAAGTGATTCATTAGTTTTCGAAACAGCAAGAGTGTCGTTAACAGACTGACCCCTTATTTTGAACTCAACCTGGTCAATGTGCCTCCAGTGGCAAGCGAGATCATCCAAATCGAGAATTGTGACCATCCGTATGCCAGTTGATGAAAGTACTATCCATGTAGCTGGTCGTAATTCATCACCCTTGAAAAATGTGCCGTTTTGGCACAGTCAAGACTTGTACGCAACGAACGAGATTTAAAGAGAAGCGCGCGACTCTTCCCAGTAACAGAATGAACAGCGTTCCTGTATTGCATCAGAAAATTATCAATCCCACGGTCCAATTCCACAAAAGTAGTGGAAGAGAGTGAAATAAAGGCAGACTTTGGTGTTCGGACAAAATTCTCAGCAAGTCCATTCGACTGGAGATGTCGCGGAGCGGTAAAGAGATGTCGACATCCAAGACCTGTTAACCATTCCTCGAGGAATTTTGCAGTGAAGTGTGTACCGTTGTCCGTTACCAAAACATTCGGTACACCTTCATGGCTGAATACTTTCCTCAAGGCTTGCTGAGTGAATTCGGCACTTGGAGAAGTAGTTAGAAAAACTTCAGGCCAGCGTGAATATGCGTCATTAACGACCAAAGCATGGTATTTGCCGAGAAAAGGACCACAGTAATCGGCATGAACTCGTTGAAATGCTTCACAAGTAACTGGCCACGGATACTACTGTGAAAACTTGTTATGAATCTTATGTACAAATTTAACACAATTCTTAGCAGTATGCTTGATATCAGCATCCACTTCCGGCCACCAGCATGATAAGCGTGCAAGGGATTTCATTTTATCGACACCTAGGTGACCGGAGCGTAAATCTGAAAGAACAACCGCTCGCTGAGTCGGTGGAATAACAACTCTATCCTCAAAACACAGCAAACCATCCGGAAGAACAGATAAGCTTTCGTGGCGACAGTAAAAAGCAGGAGATCGGCGTCGTTCTTGCTGCGTCCAGCCACGTCACAGTGCAGAGAAAATGGGAGCGAAATATCTTTTAGTGTCAGCAATAAGCACATCCCGCTTGAGTGGTAATGGTTGAGTCAACAGACAATCTGGGTTGTTTGAATCAGAGTCACATGATGGGATTCTTGACAAGAAATCGACATGAGGAATCATTTTCGCACCACGATGAACTACTGTGTAGGTGTAAGAACTCAGTGCAAAAGTCCACCGTTGCACCATAGCGGCGGATGACTTCGCCGGAGACTTTATTTGATGACACAAGAACTTCAAAACCTCGTGATCAGTGGCAATGGTAAAGTTCGATCCAAAAAGATATTCATGAAGCCGTTTGACAGCCCAATATAGAGCAAGTGTTTCTCGTTGAGTCTGAGAATATCCACGTTCGGTTTTTGAAAGTCGACGGAAAACGCAAATCACTGGTCTACCACACTGTTCAAGGATTGCTCCCATTCCAGTGGGAGAAGCATCAGTAATGATCGTCGAATGATGTTTGGCGGAAAATGGCTTCAAACCAGCTGAGGTCTGAAGATAACCAAGCGGTGTACGTAACGTCTTCTCATGGTTGGAGGAGCGGGAAAATTGATTAGAAGATACGATATCAAACAGAAAATTTGCATGTTTGGCGAAATTAGGAATGTAACGGGAGTCATATTGGAGTGGTCCTAGAACTGAACGCATTTCTTGTAGATTGGTTGGTGATGGCGCATTTACTAAAGGGGATAAACGTTTTACATCAGGTTTAAAACCGCTGCCATCCACAATGTAGCCAAGGCATGAAAATGATGGCACACCAAAAGTGCATTTATCAGGATGAATAGCTACATTAAACTCAGAAAATCGCTTCAGTAAAGACAACAGACGGATATTATGGGTAGCTTTGTCAGCAGCGTGCACAATGACGTCATCTTGGTACGTCAAAACACCCTCCGAATCTTTCGCAATAGTATTCATGACTTGCTGGTGAAACGTTCAGATCGAAGGGATGGAAATTGTATCGGAATAACCCGAAGGGTGTGTTGATCACGGTAAGGTTACTAGAGGCTTCGTCCAGTGATATTTGAAGATAAGCAGCTTTTAGATCGACTTTTGAAAACACACTTGAACCTGATAAACGATACACTACATCTTCTGGCTCTTTCGTGGTGCATGTACGTTGTAGTAGCCGCGTATTCAGCGTAAGCCGGTAGTCACCACAAATTCTCGGAGTAATACCATCAGCCTTCAGTGGGGTAACTGTCGGAGTTACCCAATTTGATGATTCGCTAGGGGTCAGTATTCCTTTCCCATACATTGAATTTAATGCTTGACAAACAGGCTCGCGTAAGCCAAATGGAATAATCAGTCTTTTAAGAAATATGGGCTCTCCTGCAACTTCGAGCCTCACCTTGGGAGTTTGCATGCCACCTGCAGCCTTAAAGCATTTAGGAATCAATTGTTTGAGTTCATTCTCGTTCGCAGAATTCAGTAAGGTGAAGTTAGTTCTCAGTGGGTGCAGAAGTTTGGGTCCGATAATTGATGGTCCCACGTTGAAACCAAAAATATACAATCGATAGAGGCACCCTGGGGTAACATCACAGGGATCGTGCAACTACCAACTGGAGGCACAGAATGTCCAGTGTTACCGCAAATATTAATATCTGTAGGCACTATCACGGCACTGGGGTAGAATGCAGTTAGATCTGATTGTGGAATGCTGGACTCAACACTAACATTATCAGCAATAAGGTCATGCTTTTGACCAGAAGCGGGTATCAACGTTTTAAAAACTTGACGAATTTTATGACAAAACAGACAGAGAAAGGGTAGAAATGCCTTCCGATAATGCTTTCTCATCAGCATTTGGGTCAGAATTTAAGTGACACACATTTTTTGGACTTACAGAAAAGTTGAGTGTGTCCTGTCTTACCGCAGATAAAACACTTCGCTCGTCCGTGGGGGCATGAATATCTGTAATAATGATTTCGTCCACAAGATTCACATTTCCACATATTCAAACCATCAGATTAGGGGGTACGATCTGTCAAGTGACACGTTGATGTATTTGGGGCACGAGAATTTGTTTGAGATTTGAATTGGTTGTGCTTGTGCATCCTTGGATCATTCCTTTTAGAACAATTTGACAAGACTGCTTCCTCAGTCTTCGTTACTTGCTTCACATCGTCATACCGCCCACATATTTTCAGAATGGTTTGAAATTTCTGCTCTGGACAGAGCAGCAACGTTTGCTGTAATTCGGGCACTTGAATGCCGGCAATGAGACAATCACGCAGCTGGTCTTCCAATTGGGCACCGTAGTCACATTTGGCTGCCTTGTCTGCAGCTGCAAAACGAAATCACGAACCGACTGAGAATGAGAGCGGGTCAACATATTGAACGTAGCTCTTTCGGTTGCTACGAAGTTAATCAGTTTGAAGTGTTGAAGATCTTTTTTCTTCAACACAGTGTAAGAAATATCGATTGGAGATTCAGGATATACTAAATTTTTTATCAACGAAATGTAGGAAATATGCCGTGAGTTTCTTATCGTTTATATAAGATTTTGTGATACACCATATGTCGAATCGTTCCAAATAATCCTCCACGTCACGCGCAGTTGAATTGACATCTGATGGTTCCATTTCAGCAGGCGTGATGAATTGTCCCAATCGCGACGCCAAAATGTGAGAATTAAGTTTCGGACTTAAATCGGTATAACCAGACGGACTAGAAATCCAGGATTCAGATCAGCGCAACAAGTAGCACGCATGTATTTGAACTGGCGTTTTTATGTACAGCACACAAAATATTAAAACAAGAGAACAATGAATAGAGCAACGAATAGAGTATCAGTCACGTCCATCACATTTTCCTTTCGGGTCGTCGTATTTTTCTTTTGCCTGGTAATTATGGATGCAAACTCCGATTCATCTGGTTTAGTCACAAATGCAATTAGCATCGATTTACCAGACTGCAATCCGCGAAATCCCAGGGTGTGGTGGCACCATGTCGAGGCTGCATTTACTACCCGACGCATCACTTCCCAAGCCACCCGCTTTACCTGAGTCGTTTAGCATCTTCCTAGTTATGTGACGACAGATTTAGAAGATCTTTTGGAAGATGCCTCCAAGTAAAATCCCTATAATGCCCTTCGAGCGACTGTCATCATTAGGACAGGAGAATCTGAAAACAATATCCCGTGGGATCTATTCGTCGTCGTTAAACTTAGTAACAGGTCGCCATCACAACTGCCTTGCCATATGCGCAGTTTTCTCTGCGGCCGTACGCTGCCGGTGAAATTCATGGCACAACTGTAGTTTGATAAACTTTCACCCTCCATGTCCTGCGTCATCAGTGCCTTCAGTGATGATCACGGCCTGGAGCAGCTAGATACAGTGGCGGACAATATCTACGAGACCTACCCTAGTCACCCTGTTAGCTCCGCCTCCCACACCGATTTACTTGGCTCCAGAGAAGAATATGTCACCTTGCTCCCCGCCAACACCATTGGTTCCGGGAGAGCCCAGCGATCCATCACTCACGCCACAGAACTATCTCTCTTCGATACTCACGAAAACACAGCTTCTTTTGTCAGTCGATGCTTCGAACGCTTCTGTCGGCGCCGTACTCTATCAAGTTATTAACAACATAATTCAACCATGAGCCTTTTTCTCGCAGAAGATGCAGGCTGTTCAAACGCGTTGCAGTACTTTTATTCGTGAAGCTAGCATTCGAACCGTTCATAGGCCACCTACTTATGCTTCCATCGCAAGCCTGATTACTACTCACCACTATATTCCCAAATTCACTACCGGCATTCGGTATACTCCAGGTTCAGACAGTGTCGTCGCAGACACCCAATCTCGCCACTCTCTCCAATCGTCCACGCAAATGGCCTTTGCCAAGCTGGCTAACATCCAGCATTGTGATCCTAATTTTACGTTCATACTATTCTTCCCTTCATCTCAAGTTTTTTTCAATTTCCTTACCTCTCAGTACGGTATCAATCTTTGTGGCATGCCTACCGGCACGCCTTGCCAATTGTCTCCGAAGCTTTTCTAAGTGCTGTTTTTGACTGCTTCCATGGGCTCTCTCATCCGAGAATCGAGTAGACAAGAAACTTAACTAGTGCACGTTTCTTGTGGCCCCATATGAATAAGGATCTTGCAGCATGGGCAAAACAGTGCAGTCTGTCAACGCGCGAAGCAACCCAGCACACGAACTCACCTCTTGGATCATTCGCGGTTCGTGGTGTTCAATTCACACGGTCACAAGAAGAGCAAGTGTGCTTGATGAATGTGAGAAATAAGCAATTTTGCTAAATGGTGGCGAGGATCTCGGGGTCACTGTGTACAGTGAAGCTTTTTGAATTCACTGGTGTCGCTGTTGCAGCTGAGTCGGGTGCAAAAGTTCCTTTGGAGAGTGAGTTAGTGCTGATGCACAGGATAGAATGCGAACTGCAAAGAAAATTTTTGGCTTTGTGGGAAGCAAAAAGTTACAGTCTACAATGGGCTGAACGAAAGGTTCAGCAAATTATAAGGAACACGTCTTAAATGAGGCTGGGGCCGTGTAATGAATTTTTTCGTGGTTAAAGCTAACAGGCGCACAGTCGAGTGTAGAGAGGAAATAGTTTCGAGTGTGCCATCAAACTGGGTGTGTCAATGTCGTTCCAACATTGTACTGCAACGCTTTGGCATCTGGAGAACCTCGTAATGGACGTCATGTCTGAGGTGACTGGACTGTGATGTGCAATTATGGGGGCAGGAGTATTTTTCGGTTGGCCAAAAGAATTCGGATGGGTAAACAAAATTCGATGTAAGATAACAGCTATTTTTGGTCCAGTTGGAGATCCTTTAAATGTAAATCACAGATCAATCGGACTGGATAGCGGCATTGTGGCAAACAAAATCTAAACTACCTCTGATTTTTCCGTCTCCAGTGTTAAACTTTGTAGTATGGATGTTTGAAATTATCCTGGAAACTGGATTAATGGTAGAACATTAGGGTGAAGGGCGTTGTATCATCCGTTATGTTGACAATGAAAGTTCCCACGTTTATTCTGTCCCCATTTGTAACCCCCGCCCCACTTTTGTGTTTAGTGTGTATATATGAAATGATGTTTGTTGGTCCTTACCACTTCACCAATTTGGCCTTGAGGTCATCTGGCCATTTGTATCTGACTTTGCACGTGTGACTGTCGCACGTGGGAGCCTGTTTGCTCCCTTCCTTTGTACTTTTGTAGCCCAGGCGGACTGTTTGTTTTGGACGCGTATCTACTGTCGAGGTTTGTATAAATTGTGAATTTCTCTTACCCCAATAGTACCGTATAGAAACTTAGCTCCGACTTTGTTTTGCCTACCCGGAGGTTCTGGTATTACGCGTCACTCGAAGATAGCGTTCGACCGTTACAGTACTCGACGTCTTACGTCGTCTTGTTTGAAGAAAAGATGTCAATTTTTGGAACAATTGTGAGGAGAACCGGATCCAAGGACACGGGAACGATTGAGGCTGCGGAGGAAACAATTGCAATGCAGTTTGCTTCGCGCCCTGGTTCTTGTAAGTCACTTTGTGCTTCTTGTCGTAGAAGTAGTGCGGCTAAGAAAGCTTTAGGGATTGCTCAGCTCCCGGAGTACCGAGTTAAGCGGAAGGTCGAGCTCCAGCGGTCTCTCTTAGAGGCGCATAGCAAAACTGAGTTAGCCAAAATTGAGCTAGAGGCCGAAGAGGACTCACTAGATGAAGTCTGGGAACCAGTGATCCTAAATGAACGATTAGCGGGGTGCGTGAAGCAATGTCAAACAGATGAAAGACCACTAAGATACGCTGATGATATCAGAGGGCCATCCCCGGGGCCAAAACCGGCAATTTCCGTCACGCCAGTGTCAGCCACTATAGACCTACCGGAAGAGGAACTATCATATTTTGCTGGTAATCCGTGTCATTATTGGAGGTTCACCCGCCAATTTGAGTTATACATTGAGAGCAAGGTGCAGGACGCCGGTCAGAGGCTCCTTTATCTGATCCACTACTGTCAAGGCGAGGCGAAGGCTGAAGGCGAAGGCGAAGGCTCCCGCCGGAATTAGCATACTCCAGGGCACGAGAGATTCTACGCAATCTCTTTGGTCAGCCACATTATCGCTTGCTGTCTACTAGAAAGCCTGTTTTGCTTTGCACGATAGACCACTGGAGCAGCCAAGTTTTTGTCGGACTTGTGTATAAAAATGCGCAGTTGTGAAATTGCGCTGACGCAAATGTGTTAAGTCTCAGACTTGCACTCACTAACGGTTGTAGAGAGAATTGTGCGTTCTCTTCCTTCGCCATTGCAGCACAAATGGGCTAAAGTTGCAGATAAGTTATCTGTGAGTGGCCGGGACCCAACGTTCACAGACTTGACGGAGTTTGTGTACAAGTGAGAAGGCTTAGCTTATCTGGGACTCAATTAGGTGGTCGACTCGCATGGATTGGACTCGGAAAGTACGGATAATTAGGAATGATTGCTCCAGCTGTGTGCTGATTGCAGGCTGTTTTTATGCGGTACTAACTTTCAAAATAGCCGAGGTCGTCTGGCCACATGGTGTCCTTCAACGGAAGACCCGTCACAAGCTCAAATCCACCGCATTGCCATCAGTTACCGATGGCGAGAATCAAAAACTAACTGCCGGTCGTTTTGCAACACACTTGTGGACCCTGACCACGTTCTCGTCCAGAGTCGCTTCTCTCTACATTTTCCTGGGGCGCGTGAGGTGCGAACAAATAGCTTGGCAACCGAATGACTTGCAGACCCGGATGTTAGACGAATTTTCCAGAACCACCCTCTAGAGTCTTTTCGAAATACTCCACCGTCAGATGTGGACTCATACTTGGACTCATAGTACTGGGAATTTCGCCTGTGGCGTGGTACCACTAGGCGCACTCAAGCACTGCTTATCAGACCGAACGGTGGCATTGCTTAAATCTCGGAGGAATATTCCAGCAGACCCGGAAAATAAACTGATGCGACGAATTATCAGACATCAGGTGAAGGTGAGCGTGCAAGCCGACCGTGAATTGTGGTGGACACAGAAATCCAAGGAAACGGAAGCGGCCAAGAAAGCCGGTAATGCCACTAATAATCCTGAGAGAAGCACTCGGAGTTGTGAAGCACTTCACTTGTCTTCAAGTTGTATTAGTCCCAACTTTAGTGTGAGGATAGATTCAACGCACGAATCTGCAAGGATCGGGTCGCGTTTGCTAATTTGGGGCACCCATGGCGTCAAAGTGTTTTAGTCCCGAATCTGAAGGGACATGTGTATCAAGCTACGTTGCGAGCTGCTTTGTTCTATGGCTGCGGGTCTTGGCCTGTTTGAGCAGCGGAACTGAGACGCCTTCGGGCGCTCGACAATCGTTGTCTCAGAACTGGAGCTCACGTGGGTCGGTGTCGGCGTATCCATAACGAAGCGATCAGAGAGTGAGTTTTCGGTCGTGCAGAGGGACCTTCACTGAAGAATATGTCCACAACCAGCAGCTGTGTTGGTTGTAATGCGTAGGTCTAGTCATCGTTTGCCGAAGAGAGTGGTGTTTTTCTTGCCCAAATCAGAGTGGTGTAAACGGACGGGTGACCAGCCCATGACCTGGCACATGATTTTGAAGGAGATCACTAAGCGTTTGAGTGCTGTCGGTGCCACTCGCCTTTCAGGATGGCGCTTGCATACTCACCAGTTGGAGACACTATGAGATATGGCTGCCAACTGATGTCACTGGCGATCTCGTTGTCAGTTTCTATCTAGATTGCGTGAATGAGTGTTTGGAGGTGCAGGCACCTACGATTTATTGTAGTAAGCCTGCAATAAATCCACTCATCATCTACATTTATTCATCTATACACAATAAGGCTTTCGACCAAATCATGGTTCTACGGCAGCAAGGCATCAGTGTTAAATGCTGACGTCATGTTGTCGATAGTGATGATGATGACGATTATATTTAATCGTTCATGAAGTTCAGTCGGAAGGATAGACGTCTGAATTGACGGTTCAAGAAATTGTGTTTGAAGCGCACGTGCCTTGTTGCCTGCATTGCCTTACCGCGCGGTTAGCTTGCAGGCATCCGGGCAGGTAGCATTAGCACGTACTTGGGCGCTCTAAGGCGACGACGGGCTTGAAGGCTACCTCAGACTGATTTTCAAGACGGCTCAGTAACGCTCATTCAGCAAGTGGGTTTGGTAGCTGCAGATGAGCGTAAGCTACCAGCTACGGGTCACGGTGAACAGTAGAAGAGTAAGGGAGGTTATGAATGCCTCTTTGATATCATGTGCTGCAGAGAAAAGTGATCACTAATCCTGGAAGTGAGGTTAGTTCACATACATTAGTAGTTCAAAGTGCGCAGGTAACAGCGATTAGAGAAAAAAAGTGAGATACCTGGTCGCGCTGCGCGTTTTACTATCTGGCGTCCTCAGCATGATGGAGTTAAAACTAGTCGAAGCCCTGTGAGGTAAATGACGTCATGGGCGTCATACCGCGTGGGTTTTATGAGTTTCTGATAACCTACACACCAGTTAACACTATTTCTCTGCTTAATTTGGATATGATACTACTATTTAATACATGCTGCAACTGAGGCATTCTTGGGTCAGCGACGAATTCTTCCGACGAAAGCTGCTTTTCCTTCAATTTTCTGCGAATGTTGTTGAAATTGCCGGTTATTTCGAAGGCTAAGCATTTGTTCTAATAAGGAGTTTGTTGAAATCGCGATTCTGTTTTGGCACCTTGAGAATTTGGGGAAAGAATTATTGCTATACGGAACGTCGTTAACTGGACGCGTGTTCAGGTCAATAAAGGTGTACTTATTGCCGTAGACAGAGCAGTGAATTGGGAGGAGGATGCCCGAAAACCTTGGTGGAATTTGCAGTGTATATTCTTTGAACGCTATTTCTCATTTGAAGGTCACGATAAAAGGCGTCAAGATACCATTTCATGCTTTGTTTTGTATGCTCGTAATCATATATGAGTTGGTGGTAGTCGGTGACCTTGAAAGTTCGTTCACCTGAGACAAAGCTCTGTCATAATGGACACCCAGTCTGTCTCCATCCTCCGCAAACCAACTTCATTCGATAACTGATCTGAAATGACAAATGTATCTCAGGTCCCAGCGGTAGCATAATGTTTGCTGAGCTGTCCATCCGGTAGATGGAGTTCTTCCTTAGTGCCCCAGCTGTAATCATGACCGTTTGGTGGCTTGCTTCCGTGAAGATATGGTAGCATGCACGAAGGATGCAAACCCCGCGTAGTATTAGGTTACGACTTGCAGGGGGTTACCCTGTTGCTTTGTGCCATTGTGCATTATTATACTCGCTAACTCCGCCCATTACGGATGGTTCTGTGGCTCGCCTTTAATCCAGGAAATCCACAAAGAAGCAAGCTTGTAGCTGTTAGGTTGGTTTTGTGAAGGTCATATCATTATTGAATTAGAGATTGCGGTTAACTAACCTTCCGTTTGTTAAAAGACGCCATAGGTACCCTACAAAGCTAGTGGCTTACGTCGGAATGCACGGCTTTTTCCACCTTATTTTTTAGGGTTGCATTGCACATTGTCAAACCAACATGTCATATGCACCACTCTCCACTATACAATCACAAATAAAACATACGAAATTCCTAATCCCTAACCATCAGCGTTCCAATTCAGCACTTATGGATTTTCGCCACACAGTCCTTGTTGATTAAAACTGACTCAGCAGCAGTTAGCCCCTAATCTTACCCTCACTTTTCTTTCTAAGCTTTAGGGTTGTTCGCGTAAAGAAGCTATTTTCAGTCAAATTAGTCCTTTTTCACCACCTCAGAAGTTGTGTTAATATCAATCCTTATGTATCTGCTTCCCTGGTATCACTAACCACCCTTCTGAACAATGGAGTGATGCTGAAGGTACTCTAACGGAGCTGCCAAACGCCAGCTGTCACCACTTGCACATCCTATTACCTATGACCTCCGTTACTGAAATATCAGAAACCGAAGTAGTTAAGCGCAATGATGACTCGGCGCCGCTTTACGCAATCCGATTGCACATCCGCAACTACACTATCCATTATTCTTACCGTCCCCCATGACCTCTCAGAACCCAGGTAGGAGGTACGTACAAACTGAAAAAATAGACCCAACCGCTGGTTCTTCCCCGAGGCTAAACCATCTCTGCAGACTTTCAACTTGTCCTTCCTACAATGTTCATGATTTCGTTTACAGTTCCCACTGCGTCATGTAAGTTAATGCCAACTCACACCCCAAATGAACAACACCAACAACACCGGTGAGTATACACAGTTTTTTAACACCGTGATTCTGAGGTCCCCCCATCGATTATGCTTGTCGCGAATTTCTGCTTGCGCTTTCCGCTTCGGCTTTTCATAAATATGGCCACAACTCAACCGTCCAAGGCCACCGAGCACCGGCAATATTTTTCAGTTTTAGTTTAAATCGGCCGGCCGGGTCACTGAAAAAATTTTATTCCTCCAGATTCGTTGTTATTGTTAGTTATTTCCTGCAACTTAGCCCTTTCGTCTCTGTCAAACAAGATCCCACAGCTTTGCCTCCACTCGTTTTTTCGTCATTTTAATTGTAACGGTTCCATCCCATTCCAAGTTCAGATGCTCTGGGAGATAACTGTGCTAATTCGCCTTTAACATGCACTAGATTTACATCCTCTCAATTTTGGACTGACCCTATTGGCATCCAAAAATGACCGTTATTCGTATGGCCATTCATTTTCACCACCCCTGACAGCAGTAGTCTCTTTGTTCTAGATGAAATGTCATCATCATTCTTGACGTTAGGCTGGGAATTAACATTATTATTTTTATTACCCTGTTTATATAGGTACCGTTTAGTGTTTTAAAGCAAACTCAATTCGTGCTCAATCAGTACCACTGTCGATGATGATGCCGCATGAATGATACCCATCCTTTAAACTGCATGCCATCCTCCCAAGGACCTCCACGCGTATTCCGCATTCTGCAGTAAAGAAAGCAGAAAAATAAAATGAAGCAACCACTCTGAACGCTTACGCTGATGACATGTGCTAACCTCAGTCGTACCATACATTCAGGAAAATGAAGAAGGTCAATTATGGCAGAGTAAAAACGCCTTTTCTTCTGTAAGCTAACAGTGATCCACTAAATGCACTTGGCGTGATGCTTTTTGGACGCCCCTTTTCGCTAAGCCTCCAAGCTTTTCCTTACTTAGTAATTCACTATGCTGAGTCCAACTTATCATCCAAACAAAAAATACGACAAAGTATCTCACGTTCTTCTCTGGAGTATGGTCCCTAACCGCTTGGATCTGATAATTTATTGGACACGATTTTTCGCGTCACCCTGCGTCTCTTTATGTGCTTTGGAGAATATCAGGAGCCAACTGTAACCCTGCTTCTTTTCACTACAACCTCCAACCGAGAAACTGTGTCTCCCTGCAGTCCTCTCACCCACGCTTGATTCTGTTTCACCGAACAGTTTCAAATGCTGATTGTTTGGTAGCCGAGGTATTTATTATTGCATAAACCGCATTTACGAAATCTTGGATGGTTTTCGACCTTGCAACTCTGATAGCATGCATGAGCGATTAAAACCTAGTGTGTTGGGTGGATACGCCCTTTAGGGAGGGTCACCCTGTTACGTTGCGACATTGCGCGTTCGTATATCCGCCACCATTCCAGTAGAATGGGTGAATCGCCTATTCCCTGTGGCTTTCAGTCCAGCCTTTTAATTCAGAAAATCAAAAAAGGACTGCTGACTTCTGATGTTGAACTCGCCTCGGTCGAGGTGGCTTTCATCCAGCCTTTTAATTCAGAAAATCAAAAAAGGACTGCTGACTTCTGATGTTGAACTCGCCTCGGTCGAGTTATGTACCTGGTAACGCCATAAACCACAGATAATAAACTGGCCACCCATCTGTCAAAAATATACTGATAATGAAAAATAAAAATAAGAAATATATCTGAGATAGCCTGTGATGCCCTTAGCCTACATGGATGAGCATTCCTGTACCTATCTTCGTCAGAACAGAGGCTACATCACGCCGAAGCCCATTTCGTCAACCGGGGAAAACACCTACTTGCCGCTTCCAGTAGTGGACACGAAAGTCTTCATTGCTATGCAGCACTTACAGATTAAAGCCGACAGCAGAGTTTCGGGGGCTAGTGACTATTTCTCCTACACTTGCTTCTTGCCCCGAAACTGTTCAAATCATGTAATAAATACCAAATCAACCAGTCATCCCGAAAGTTCACAGCCGTGACTCTTTATATATCTGATTTTCCTAACCACACCATCAGTCTGCGTGCTAATATTGGCTTTTACTAGATCCCGTATACTTTAATATCGTATGTTAGCAAACCCTGCCCTCAGTCGCTAGTTTGTTAAGTAAAAAATCTATCTACACCCTATTCCACCTGATCACTTGTCATTGTCATTTCTTTCTATGTGTATCGATGCGCATTGTCCCGTTGGTTGTCTCCCCAAAAGCTCCATGCTTTACTAATCTCATCTCACCCCTTCATCTTTCCAAGCTTTGAACTTCGACAATAGCCGGTTTGGACGACCTGACTGGTTGTTGTCCACTCCACCTGCTCTGTGATCTACAATCACAAGACCCTAAAACGGACCTAAAACCCCTGCAATCCCATATCGGCCTCGTTCCACCTTAATTCCGCGGCCAGCCTGAAATAAATCCCACTACTCACAGAAACGCGCATCCCAGCCCAGTCACGTTAAATGTGACGTTCGTTATGAGGCTGTCCAAAAACTCAAGCACGTCAGGCCAGTGGTGGCACGGTACTATCACACTCAGCTTAATAGCACATCCGAAACTACTCAATTCCTCTCGAGCATGCCCTCTTGTCCACTCATTCCATTAACTGCGGATATGACGTACCCCTCACGTGACCTCAGCTGCTTCCATGACATATTCATTCTCATTCATTCATTCATATCCATATGCATTCATATTTGTTCATTCATTCTTATGGTTGTGCGGCAGTGAAGCATCAGTGCCAAAACTGATGTTGCTGTTTTTGATGATGGTGATGATGACTGATTCGGATTCAACCATATCTGTGGCAATCCCATCCTCGTTCCACCTTAATTCCGCGGCCAGCCTGAAATAAATCCCACTACTCACAGAAACGCGCATCCCAGCCCAGTCACGTTAAATGTGACGTTCGTTATGAGGCTGTCCAAAAACTCAAGCACGTCAGGCCAGTGGTGGCACGGTACTATCACACTCAGCTTAATAGCACATCCGAAACTACTCAATTCCTCTCGAGCATGCCCTCTTGTCCACTCATTCCATTAACTGCGGATATGACGTACCCCTCACGTGACCTCAGCTGCTTCCATGACATATTCATTCTCATTCATTCATTCATATCCATATGCATTCATATTTGTTCATTCATTCTTATGGTTGTGCGGCAGTGAAGCATCAGTGCCAAAACTGATGTTGCTGTTTTTGATGATGGTGATGATGACTGATTCGGATTCAACCATATCTGTGATTCTGTGCTTCCAACAAAATTCAATAACTTTCTATACAGCTCGTGTTCCGGCTTGCATGACACCATCATCTCACTATTTCAAAGACCTATTGTGTGCGACGCCGAAACCGAGACACCGGTGAGCCTCTGCAGTCTCGCTGTACGCCACGTTTCTGTGATTCTTGTTAACGCTTCTCCGCTCTGCTAATCCCTCTACTTCGTCATCCCGATTTACACTTTTTGTGACCCTGAACATGAGCCCGACAGTCCAAGGCCAAGAGGTTTTAACGGTGGATTTAAATTTTAGTTCAACATTGCAGGCTGGATGACGCCAAATCTGCTGTCTCACCTGATCTGATGTTCTGGTTCCTTATTTTTCGCCGTTCTTGTCGTGTGTCAGGCAGGATGTCTCTCGTTTTTCCCTCCCTCTCCTTGAATCCTAATGGTCTTGCCCGATTTTCTCTCCGATAACCCATGGTAACTGTGGTTTTTGCCCGTGCCGGTTTGGTTATGATCATGCCTACTTCCGGCATGATTACAAACATTATTATAGATCCCCTGTTTGTCTTCGCATGCTCCCAAAGATATTAATCCTACCTTCATAGATGCTTGTCGGATGATCATTCCGTTTAACACGAGCTAACATCAAAGTCACATACGCTTCAATCGCGATTCTTCAAACTGTATATTTACACCACTACCCTTTCTACCAACCTTTATAGAGAACTACTCTAGCTATGACGTTATTGACACACCGCTTGGCTGATACACGTCTCTCATTCTCACAAATGACCACAGCCGTTTGCATTGACACCATACTGTTAGTCGCTACTGTCTACACCTAAATATCTATTATGCTTTTTGACATCGAATACTCACCCTATTGCAGCAATTACGAAATTTCAACACACAAATCTGCCTGTAGTTGTGTACTGCGGTCTACCTGATACTCCAGCGCCATCTATTAGAAATTTTGACATTTTTTCTCATTCTGATTGCCCAATCTGGGTGCGGGTGTATCAACCGCAGCGGAACACCTGCATTCGCCTTTGATAGACTTAAGAACATCCTTGGTCTATGTTAATTCTCAGTTGTTATGTTCCCACGCCAATCTCAACTACCTTGACAGCATCAGCTGGTTCACTCAGGATGCTCATGTACTGGGTTGCCCACGGAATCGAGAACGATGTCACGATGACGGAACCGTGACTGCCACATCCGGTCCGTAGTTTTACCCGTAGGTCACCTGGTACCTACCGCTCCTGACCGTGCACGTTGCGCATCCCAAAAAGAATGTCTTTCCCCGCTAATTCCGTGCCAAAACCACAAAGTTCTAGCCAGTATGTCATGCTGTCTGCTCGCGCTGCTCATAAACCAACTTAGTCCGCCTACGGCACTATCAAGCGGGCAGATAACGGCAAAGGTAATATCTTACCGTGCACACGGTACAATGGGTGCTGAGTGTCACAGAAAAATCCACCAAGCTAACCAACTGCAACAAACTGCTTCGCTTTGTCTGGCCGGACAAATGCTGCGGAAATGGGAAGATCTTTTCTGCATAAGTCTTGAACGGCTTCTTTACGCTGATTTTGCAAGGGCAAAGACAGCGTAATTATTATTTATGTGCTCTCAAAAAGTTTCCATATCCAGTTGAGTGATGAACACTTAAAGAAATCAGCGCCTTCATGATATTCCCAACCGTCCCCACGGAGGTAACAGGCTGAGCCATGGCAGCCATCCAAATTATGATCTCCATGCCCAAACAAGTTTCGGCAAAACTGTGACTCTGGGGAGATTTAAGAGTTTTGAATACGTACCGTCAGACGCCAAAGCTTTGTGAAAACATGTCCACTGTTTAACCTATGGTTCCGGAGTCTCTTGGATGTAGTTTCAAGAATCGGTAGGCGCTCTAGACAGAGTCACCTGCAACACAACTGTATTAGATTTCGTAGTAGGCTTTTGGAAACACGTGCTGATACGGGCTCTTGGTGGCTCCAGCCACACTGAGAATAAAGGAGAATGATTCGTCTGAAGTTCGCATAGACTATTAATTTCCAAATAGGGCGACAAAAGCTGATGCGCACCAAACACATGGGCCAGCGGAGGTTGCAAGTGACACCAGAATAGTTTCAAAATACGATTTATAAGCTGGTTGCTGGCAAGCTGCAATAACAGAAGGCGCTATCTTTAAGGGATTGTGCACTATAAGGTTTTGATCTGCCGATCGGCCAGCACCCAAAATGTTCGGAAATTCAACACCATACGTTTTGGCAGTTTACATGGCCGACATCCTAATTTCACGGAAGCACAAATAATGCAGAGAGGGCACACTTAGTGTTCGTGCTTCCTGGATCGAGAAGGGCTGTGCTTAAGGCCAAACAGGAGGCATGCATACGTTTTTCATAAAGGGTCTGTCATATAAAGAGCGACATATCAAACGAGAGGATATTGGTAGCCTTTGGAATGTTTAAACCCGTGGAGGATTGTCTATCACACAAGCAAAAAAGCCGGGTAGGAGCTGCTCCGGCCACTGAGAGATTCCTTTCACTGACAAAATTTGCTTGACAGTTCATGAGTTTGGAGCTTGGGTGGAGCTCTCATTCTCGGGGAAGCAAAACCCCGATGCTCCTCAAAACCATAATTAGTGATCAGCGCCTTGTCCGATACAGTTACAGGACCGAAAAGGGACTCAGGAAAGCTACATTTTACTGGCTAAGCTATCTTTCGAATCTCAGGGGAGTGGAGGCTCTGCAAATGGGGACAATAATTCCTTTCGTAACTCCTAACAAAAAGAGGCCCACGGATGATGAGCAAAATGTTCAACCTGCAGGCCCAAGATTTTCAGTGTGGATGCACCCCAGGCTAAGCTAATCCGACAGTGAAAACAGCATTAAGACAAGCCTACGAGGCAAACCTGCGAGACATACGCTGAATTCAAAGCGGGCTCTCCTCTTTAATGTACAAAGCAACAAGCATGGACGTAAACAACATACCCAGCCTTGAACCTTGAACGACTGAATCGGTCCTGTGCATAAGTCCGCGAATCCGTAAAGGTTTCTCATCGACGTATGGCCCAAGGCAGAGATAAAGTGGGGCGACTGAGTCAGCCAGACCGAATGCTCACCAGAAAATTGACCCTGAAGTAAGGAAGACGCGTCTCTACCGCCACAAATGTGAAAGGGTGGCAGAGCCAATTTAGGAAGAAAAAGAACACTTCTTTAAATAGAAAAGCCTTGGAGCAACTGGGAAAATTTCCGAGTGGCCAGCGCGCAAAATAGACAAAGCATTATAAACAGGAAGCTGAAGAATGCCTGAAGCCACGAAGGACAAAATCATCGACCCGACGAAATCATTGACGTCACCACCTGGAACTTAGGAACCGTGATCCAAGAACACAAGGCGGTAAATAAGACATGCCATGACATCTGGTGCTACTTGAACTACACGCTCAGTTGGTGATAGTTTTGTCGATACGGAGCGCATCCGTGGATGCCTCGGCAGAGGTGTTGTGCCGAGGTTGGATCGGTTGTTAAAGGCCGCCCCACCAACTATACAGCGATTACGGGGCAAACTTGGAAGGTGGTGCTTGAGAACTCAGTATGGACGATAAATAACAGTGACATACAAATTACGGGGAAACAGGACTGAAAGATTTATCATGCATCTAAATGACAGGCTTTATGGGTCCTTAACAAAAGGGAGCAGTTGTATGACACTTTTAGTGGAAGGCGTCGGAGAATAGCGCTGTACGTATCGCAGTTCGGTGAGATGTTCAGCTGGATGTTACCGATAAAATTATGTGGACTATGTTAGACAGTGTTGTAAGTGGTGCTCAGCGGAGCCACCGGAATGGGAGAGTTATTGAGCTCAAACTCTACCTGCGTATGAAAATCTTTGCTCGGTGTTCGTTCCCCAGGAAGCTACGAGGTTTTCAAGTGTACCACCTCATACTCAGAACTGTCCATGTCTGGTGCATTCTTCTACAAATTATGCGTGTGGCTAATTTATATAAGTGGGAGGGCCTACAGAAGAAAGATGGCGAACCGTTGCAAAATCGGAAATCGCTTACAACAGGCGAATATTGCAGGCAATTCAGCACCAAAAATTGTTCACTAAGTTTCTAACGGTCTACACTGTACTCGTGGAAGCAAAGAATGCTGGAGTGCCACTGGCCGCTGGCTATTTGCACACCCAAATTATTTTCGCAGAAACTATAGGGTTTTCGAAGTTCTGACTTTAAAGGGGGTTAGTCTAATCCATTTGCACCTTTCAGCGATATTTCTCTTGCAGCGTTTTGTTCAGGTGAGCGAAATTTCAAAGACACGGCCCACCAACGATTTGCATTTTTCACCGGTATACATGAAATCGCAATTTAGAAAACTTTGGCATTCTTCGGTGTTCATTAAGAATAAAAATCCGAAGCATATTAAAAATCCCACCCCGGAAGATCGGTCATGGACGTCCGTTTGCCTTGTACTGCCCATATTTAATAAATACGATTATAATCGAAAAATGTATTTTGCTCGGCGAATCTGGTCACAACAAATTTTTCCATGATTCTCAACTTTCAATAAGTAAAACATTGTTAGACAACAGCATAAACTGTGCAGTGGCGACGCAAGGGCCATCTCTGTTGATGGTCCCCTTACCCAACTATGAATGACTATACTGTAGAAAAGACGGCGTCACGAGATGGCCGCGGGCATCATTCCTATTATGAATATGGCGCTCTATGGTTGGCGACCGTCATAAAGCTGTCGTCATTATAATGGTAGCCGTTGTTACACATCTCGACTTTTTATCGTAACTGCTGAGTCCTTATCCATTTACGACGCTATTATGAGAACTCACCTACACAGGATAACATAATCCAATTGACAAAGACGGTCTTCCATACACATAACCATGCATGATGCCGCTTATCTTTGCTATCTATTGTAAACACCGGGCCAATATTCATGTGGGTCTTAATTATGCGTGATAGTCTAATCTGAAGGCCCGCCATACCTATTGATGCACTCGATGTCGCCTGACCTGGCTACATATCGTACTTGCTAGTTTCGTGTTCGTTTGCGGCGTTGATTAACAAGTAATTCAATCCGACCTAATCTGCCGTACTCGTAATTGTACGCGCTATCGCTTACCTTTACTAATTATGCAAACCGATGAGTACGAGGCCTAAACCATGCAAGCATACCTAATAAAACAGCGAACGACGGACCTCATGCTCACAACTCTACGCGATATCGACTTCCTTGCATGTCTTGAAAATGTTAGGCCAGTGCCAATATGCGACACTGATTATTGGGCCTTAACTATGCGCAGTGCCCAAATTTAACTCCCAAAGATTAACAATCATACCCACAATTGTGCACGATCTTAATTACGTATGCCGTAATTAGTGAAAACGGATAGACGGATTCACGGAATGATACACAGGATCGAGGGTTTTGCCCAATATTCCCGGGTCTGAAACGGTCTTGTAGGCAACACGCTCGTCTGGGAAAAATCAGGGATAGAGTGAACTACATGCAAGCCATCAGACTGTATACGGTAGTCTAAGTACTGTCTTTGCGGCGCCGTACTTCGGTTCCTGGACAGCCCCGTACATGAACATCTTGGATGATCCGTTTGCGGTGGTCAACGTAGTTGGGATATTCTTGGGTCTATTAAGGGTTCGTGGTGGATCATTGCTGTCATCCTAATGAGGTAACGGAGGTGGCCACGTCTACAACTTAAAATGGGAAAAAGCGTCCAAGAAGTTTGCCAGAAAGCACTTTGATATGAGAAAGAATGCCTTTCAAAACAAGAGAGGGTCAAAAGTTATCATCATTTCTAACTTAATCGGGTAAAACCATCCGTTTGCAAAACGGTAAGCGGTAGTTACGTGCAGATAATAGGTTTGTGGTCGATGCAAACTGGTGAGGGCATATGTGAGTATGGGGCGGGTGCATTGGCTGGATTGTGCGCAACTAAGGTAGCTTGGAACTTGCAGAAACAGGAGATGGGAGATATTTCGTGGCATCGGCTTTTGTACGATGACCTGACTTCGCAAGGTATCTGTAACAGCCGAAAGAAAAGCGTGGAGTTTTGCAAAACCAGTTGCCTCCGACACTTCAAATTGCGTTTATTTGGTGAGTTTCGTAGCATCTTTTCCTCTTCTATCAATGGATATATCGGTTCATACGGCGATTGCTCGGAATGTATGCCACGACCATGGCAAGTTTAAACCGGCAGTCAGTTTCCCCTCCTACATCGCAGAAAGCGGATTATGATGTTCAACAGAAAGGAGTATATTTTGGGGAGAGGGCTTACAGATGAAGTGAGAGCTGTCCATCGTGCGGTCTTTTGCGTCGTCGAGGACAAGAGGTGCAGAAAATGCGGACATGTTGAGGAAATATATCTGGAGATTCAGAAGCTTCCACACACAAGCGTATGCCCGTCAAGAGCGACCATTCTCCATCCTAATTTAATTACGTGATCGACGAGATAATGAGACGAACAATAAAATATATTCTGGACCCGATATTCAAATATCTTCCATTAAACATCTAACAGATCTCGAGTATGCAGAAGTCGCTCTCATTATCGAAGAGGAGGAAGAGTCGCATGTGCTTTGAATTCACGGACTTACGGATTGATACACAGGATCGAGGGTTTTGCCCAGTATTCCCGGGTCACTTTTGTTCTTGTCGGTCAGTGGCTGTCGTTCACCTGAAAGGCACAAGTGACAAACGGGTGTAGCACTGCTCTTTATGTTCTCAGCACGGGGCAATATGCTTGCAAGCGCGAGGATTCGCATAAATAAATGTCTACTAGTGTTTTAAACTGGGTTCTAGAAGGAGCGTGTACAACCGTCGGAGGAAGGTCATTCCACGCAGCTACTACCCAAAATGAGAAAAATTTCGTCTAATTAAAGTGTGTGATCTGAGCTTGAAAATTTTCTCACTATGTCCCCGCCATGCGTTTGCTGGGTCAACGGTGAAAAGCGCGTTTGCCAGGCTTTGTTCAAACAGGGCATAGGTAAGAATTAGGTCCCCTCGGAAGCGACGGTACTCCAGGGGAAAGCGATCAAGCATCGCGAGACGCGTTCCGTTTTCCACGGATCTGAGGCCGGCAACCATTCTCGTAGCGGCTCGCTGGACACACCCTCTGCCCAGTATCTGTACGGGCCGATAAAAGCGATGCTCTAACTATGTGTGATTTCCTAATCTTACGGCCAACGGAGGCTCGCCATACTCGATACTGCAGTCGATATTGCCTACCTTGGCTGCTCATTGTATTTGTAAGTCGTGTGTCCATATGCAAAACCGATTATGAGGCTTCAGCTATGTCGATTAGCCCAGTATGTTAGCGAGCGACGGCCCGACATACTCATAACTACACTCTATGTCGCCTGCTGAGGTTGCTTTAGTAACCGTCGGACCCATGTGCATGCTCGTAGCTGACCATGATGTCTCAACTATATGTAATAGACTAATATAGCGACCAATTGCTGTCCTTGATATCCATACGCCGTTCACCTGCCAACATCATATGCCTGAAAAACACAACCACCTTTGACAAACCATGTTTCACTCTATTGGTTGAATCGGTACAAACATAATATGTGATCAATCCACCGCCCAGTTTTTTGCTCGACAGTGTTCCCGAAAAAAGTTACAATCAATCACGACCGGTGCATATTTTCCGCGATATTATTTAGAAGAAATAATGAAGCAAAGCTGCAGTTGCTAACTCATAAATCTATTAACAAATCTATGGAGGAGAATGTCGGTAGCTCAGGTGGCGTAGATGGTCGTTGGCTTGTTCGCTGAGCTGGGCAATTTGCTTGCAAACGTTTCATTTCTGATGATGTCACCGCGATTTGTGATGAAACGTTTGCAACCAAATTGTCCAGCTCACCGAACAAGCCAACGACCATTTACGAACAAATCCTTTGGTTCATAACCCCAGGTCGGTGTCCGCGCTGAACCTGGAGACTTACTGTTTCAAGGGCAAACTCACTACCTGCTGAATTAGTCCAACAGGCGATAACGAGGGAGCCGTGTGTACATCGATTATTTGATAGCAGGATTGGCAACCAAATGAGTTAGTGGGTTCAGCGAATTTGAAGCTAAAGAGGGGTGTTCACTTATCAGTCGGGAGATCAAGTAGTGTAGCCTTGAGCCCCGAGATACAAGGGCTAAACGCGTCGTTAAACGTGCATCCATAGATGTGGCCGTGGCGAAGATCTAGTGAGTGAGCGGGAGCTTGGTGTCTAATCGGCTCTTTTGGAGCACTAAATCCCAACTTCACTCGACTTCTGCTCTCTGATACCGATACAATGTTGCTTAATATAGTCGGTCTTCCTCATCTAAATTTGTAATCATTACATACGCAATCACGCTAGCAATAAATCAACAAGGAGCACCCTTCTGGGCTGCATTCAACTCATTTTGCATGTGGAGGTATTTCAACCCATCTTCACTTCTGAAATAATGTCGACTATATTCGAATGAATGAGCTGGTAAGATTGCAAAACTTGAAGCACTCCAACTGTCCCAGATAATAATGATGATATACCTGGAGACTGCAAGGACGCATTCTTAAGTGAAAATCCCCGGTGCACAAACGAAAAATTGCTATGTAAATGTTGCCTTACGAATTTGCTGACATCGACCCGCACGAGCTATGGTTTTGAGACAACCGTTATCAAACGCCTGAAAAGTCTTGGTTCAGCTTCTCATACAGGCCAGGCCTCACAGCCATACAACAGAACATCCCGTACTGCAGCCTGATACGCGCGTTAATTGATACTCACGGATATACCGCCTTGACTTCATAGGCGTTCCAAATTTGCAAAGACCACCCAAGCAATGCAGATTCGTGAATTTACCCCACCTGTCACACTACAATCAAAACTAGTACATCTTAGAATGTATTTAAAAATCTGCACCACACCACCTCGAACGCATCAGAAAACTTCTTGCGATCTACTATAAGTTTTGTTCTGAGGATTTCCTCGGCCAACCAAAAATATCTCCCTCCTCACAGAATTGCACATCTAAGCCAAATCACCTCAAAAATGACCTCCGTTTTGGGGATGTCCATAAACCGAAGTATTTCAGTGCACTGAAGGTATGGCACTGCTATACCCAGTTTGATAGCACACATTCACAACTATGTACTTCCTACAATTAACCCTTCTCTTACCCTATCACCCACTTGTTCCATCACCTGCAAATACAAACAAGCGCTTTATTCTCACTAAACTTATAATCATGCCTGATGGTACGCCACCCATCTGTTGGGGAAAACACTGTTATGATAACGTGACACTTTTTGGGTACAGAGTGCACACCAATGGACAAAACGACTTTGGTCAGTTGGCGCTGTTTGAAGTCGTTCAACAGAGCACTTAGACCCAAAGTGTCGTTGAACCCACCAGATACCGCACAGGCCAACTACCATTCCTCCTGGATTTGGTCATCACTAACGAAAGAGACTTCGTTGATCAGGTAACAATTAACGCTCCACTGCGACATACCGGCCACTGTGTGCTGACCTTTGATTTCATCTGCTATTGGGCCAGAAATCCCAAACCTCAAACGTGGTTTCGAGACTTCTGCCGTGCAGACTTCTCAGGAATACGCATCTTCCTTGAACAAGTCACACACGGACCAGCTCCAGTGGAAGAGTTATATAGGACTATTGTCCAGAAAGTTCAAGGGGCTGAAGCGACGTTCGTCCCGAAACAACCGGACGAACCTCAGGCTGCCAAAAAGGATTCGGCGACTACTGGGAAAAAGATTCCAACTGTTTCCCAAAAAGTTGACTAAAGGGGATACAGAAGATCAGCTGGCATTTCTTGAAATGCGGAACCGCTGTAAATCAGAAATACGCCAATGGAACATGGGAAAACAAGCCACCATTCTGGACCTCGGTCGAAAAAACAAAAACGTAGTGTTCAAGTACATGAGGCCGCCGCAGAAACAAGCCATCCGCGTTCTCCTTGAGGGACGGAGGCGGAGAACCGACAAATGCTTGTCTATTCTCCGCCCCAGCGTCCATCCCCCAGTCACATCCACTCTTGTCAAGGCGAAACTACGAACAGCCTTTAACCGACTTGGTCTTCACGGTGGAGGACATTCGTCAACTCTTGCAAAAGATCAACCCAT
>NW_008751746.1:175920-187072 GCF_000715545.1 Opisthorchis viverrini
GCCAGTGCCCTCCAATTGGATGTAGAAGCCGCCAAGCAATGGTGGTTTGGACTGGCATCTTCATCTGATTGATGAAAAGTGCGTCCATATGTCGTTTGGAGGGGATTCAGCGAATGCCTTTGTTATGTATGGTGAAAAGAGACCAGGAAACATCATGTGGACGGGTGTCAAAAAGGATTTGGGCACTTGGGTCTCCTCAAACTTGTCCTTCTCACTGCACCATGATAAATCGGCCCAAAGAGCATCCGTCAATTTACGGGTGATCCGACGCACCTTCTCCCGTATTGCTTGCATGGACTTCCAAATAAGCTGTGGGGGCTGCGTCAGACCGCTCCTGGAGTACGCCAACCAAGTTGTCTACTCAAGACGTGCGAAAGACGTCGCCCTCATTGAGCGTGTCCAGCGGGCCGCTACGAGAATGGTTGCCGGCCTTAAATCCGTGGAGTACGAAACGCGTCTCGCGATGCTTGATCGCTTTCCCCTGGAGTACCGTCGCTTCCGAGGGGACCTAATTCTTACCTATGCCCTGTTTGAACAAAGCCTGGCAAACGCGCTTTTCACCGTTGACCCAGCAAACGCATGGCGGGGACATAGTGAGAAAATTTTCAAGCTCAGATCACACACTTTAATTAGACGAAATTTTTCTCATTTTGGGTAGTAGCTGCGTGGAATGACCTTCCTCCGACGGTTGTACACGCTCCTTCTAGAACCCAGTTTAAAACACTAGTAGACATTTATTTATGCGAATCCTCGCGCTTGCAAGCATATTGCCCCGTGCTGAGAACATAAAGAGCAGTGCTACACCCGTTTGTCACTTGTGCCATTCAGGTGAATGACAGCCGCTGACCGACAAGAACAAAAGTGACCCGGGAATACTGGGCAAAACCCTCGATCCTGTGTATCAATCCGTAAGTCCGTGAATTCAAAGCACATGCGACTCTTCCTCCTCTTCGATAATGAGAGCGACTTCTGCATACTCGAGATCTGTTAGATGTTTAATGGAAGATATTTGAATATCGGGTCCAGAATATATTTTATTGTTCGTCTCATTATCTCGTCGATCACGTAATTAAATTAGGATGGAGAATGGTCGCTCTTGACGGGCATACGCTTGTGTGTGGAAGCTTCTGAATCTCCAGATATATTTCCTCAACATGTCCGCATTTTCTGCACCTCTTGTCCTCGACGACGCAAAAGACCGCACGATGGACAGCTCTCACTTCATCTGTAAGCCCTCTCCCCAAAATATACTCCTTTCTGTTGAACATCATAATCCGCTTTCTGCGATGTAGGAGGGGAAACTGACTGCGGTTTGAACTTGCCATGGTCGTGGCATACATTCCGAGCAATCGCCGTATGAACCGATATATCCATTGATAGAAGAGGAAAAGATGCTACGAAACTCACCAAATAAACGCAATTTGAAGTGTCGGAGGCAACTGGTTTTGCAAAACTCCACGCTTTTCTTTCGGCTGTTACAGATACCTTGCGAAGTCAGGTCATCGTACAAAAGCCGATGCCACGAAATATCTCCCATCTCCTGTTTCTGCAAGTTCCAAGCTACCTTAGTTGCGCACAATCCAGCCAATGCACCCGCCCCATACTCACATATGCCCTCACCAGTTTGCATCGACCACAAACCTATTATCTGCACGTAACTACCGCTTACCGTTTTGCAAACGGATGGTTTTACCCGATTAAGTTAGAAATGATGATAACTTTTGACCCTCTCTTGTTTTGAAAGGCATTCTTTCTCATATCAAAGTGCTTTCTGGCAAACTTCTTGGACGCTTTTTCCCATTTTAAGTTGTAGACGTGGCCACCTCCGTTACCTCATTAGGATGACAGCAATGATCCACCACGAACCCTTAATAGACCCAAGAATATCCCAACTACGTTGACCACCGCAAACGGATCATCCAAGATGTTCATGTACGGGGCTGTCCAGGAACCGAAGTACGGCGCCGCAAAGACAGTACTTAGACTACCGTATACAGTCTGATGGCTTGCATGTAGTTCACTCTATCCCTGATTTTTCCCAGACGAGCGTGTTGCCTACAAGACCGTTTCATTCCATTGAATTTCTACAACGACCTAAGAGCGTTTTTCACCTTACTATGCCGTCTGCTTGTTTTGCCCACAAACCCAACAGTTCAGCCGACGGCACTATTGGTGGCCCGGTATACCGGTGAAGATCAAACCCTGCCTCAAGCCAGATATAACGGATGTTGACCATCACAAAAACAAAATAAATTTGCTAAATGTGACGATTGTCTTTGGATACAACAGGACGCTTGCCGCAACCATATAGTTTTTTATCCATGTCGCAAATGTCCCCTCCAATTTCAGCCCGCGCGGACGTAATATGCGGGATTCTTGTCTGAATCCTTTCTAGGTTATTCCCAAACCTAATAAGTATGAAAACTCGTGAAGAAACCAGCTTTTCCGCAAAGTTTACCACCTTTTCATAAAAACGATGAACGAAATCACCGACAGCAAATTAAACACGAATTCAGTGAAAAGAGCGGACCCAGAGCTCTTTTGAACAATTTCTTATAAAACTGCGGCCGCGTGGGGGAGATCTTATGCATCTAAGTAATTATGATCAAATGTGGAAACTTTATGTTTAAGTTTTTCTTTTACAGGAAACGGTTTCAGACAAATTATGGGTGTACGCCTACTACGCAGCGTGAAACTGTTGTAATTTAATTTCGCTTTGTATCTTCCACTAGAATGCTTTACACTGTCTTCGCCGAACTCATGAACCGCCCTTCCGGTAACCATTGGCACATCACTTGTGCTCGGATGACTTGAAGCTTGCAGGTCATAGTGACGTATCCCCGTACGTCCAGCTATGTGGTGTGCATAATTATCCAATGAAAATGGCAAGAGATGCCAGGTTTGCCATAACCAGTCCCAGAAAAATTGCCAGACAATCAGCAGACCGTTACAGCACCCACCATTGAGTTTCAACTCAAACGAAGAAGGCTGACGGTGGTTGCACACTACGGCCATAAGGGCTTAACTGACGCATAGACTAACATGCGCCCAAGGGTTAACGATGTCTAATCAACTGGCTTAGCACCATCGACCACAACAGACATCTGAACGAACTGAGATGAAGTAGATCAACCGGCAAACATGCGCGCATCATACTCGAGGGTCCAACCTGGTCCAACCAGGCGTTTCATTCACCATATGTTTTCTGTTAGGAAACGTAAGGCCTGGTTGGACCCCGATGCAAATGAGCTATTGCCATCACGAAATGTGACGAAGACATGGGTTGTTTTATCAGAATATCGTATGCTTTATAGGGCTGACGACCAGGGAGCAATACTCACTCCATAAAGCGGGCAATTCAGCGGCGATAATCTCGTTAACAAGTGGATGCACGAATTTTTCTCCACTGGCCAATTCGCACTTCGTCGTTTCTCCGGGCTGATGCGACGTGAGTGTTAGGTAACCAGAAATACGATACGTATATTCAATGCATGATGCCTCGTAAGAGGATGGACCTAATGGAACCAGTGACCCTTGAATGCGTCCCACTAACTCGCCAACGTCTCTTTTCCCCTACTGGTGTTATGCTGCATAGGTACTGGCACGATGGTATCAATCTCGGCTGTCTATTGGCTCTTCCATGAAGTAGAAACACAGACGACCGCGGTCCATGTCCACAATATAACATACTTTGCTTGCGGACAGTTCAGCATGGTAACTGTACGCTTTATGGACGGGCGAGGGCTGGGAAGATAAATAAATTAACTCTCAGAGCAAGCCTAAAATAGCAGCCGTACAGCAGGCAAAGTTAATTAGCACAAAGGTCAACATGAAGCGCATCGCGATCCATTCACACAGTCTTCGCAGGTATGTCACAAAGCAATATAAGCTCGGACCGCTATCTTAGTTTAGACGCAATATCCTCAACCACCGACGATAGGTCGTCGGTCATGAACATAGAGCCTCTGCGCGGCAGGATAAAATCCCAAACAATCCACCGCTTCGACTGTGATATCTGGTTCCAGTGCCTGCAGTATATCCACCACTCGGTGAGGTTGTTGAACAAGGCCATCGAAATTTGTTAGCGATGACTTCGGGACAGGTGTGAAGGGCACCCCTTGCTCCGGTAGATGGTGATCAGACGACCGCAGTTGGTGCATTTGGAATCAACCTAGGAAATAGTCCGTTAATAATATTTCTTACTGCTTGGAATACGGAAAACAAATGGATACAGGGGAGTCACATCACCTGGTAGAGGGGAAATGTGCACTTACGATTACAGGTAATAATAATAATACAGACGACCGTGGTGTATTTGGAATCAACCTAGGAAATAGTCCGTTAATAATATTTCTTACTGCTTGGAATACGGAAAACAAATGGATACATACAAGTCACATCACCTGGTAGAGGGGAAATGTGCACTTACGATTACAGGTAATAATAATAATAATGTTTATTCCCAACTTGTGGGTGGCATGCCGTCTGGCAGGATCATGCGTTTACAGTCAGAATGGGGCATTACTGAGGGATTTGCGGGTAGTGTTGACTGCGCAAAAAGGGGACAATGTCACAAACAGTGGGAGGTACTCGATTAAATAGTAATAATAATAATATGTTTCTCTTGCAACTTGTAGGGAACAATAGGCATGACGTCCGAGTAATTCAGTGACTCAGTTGGCTGACATGAACTAAAACTGCAAAACCATTGCTGGCCATGAGTGACCTTGGGCGGTTGGGTAAATGGCCGGAGTCATAACAAGCAAAAGTGGGGGTGGAGATGGGATAATCCGAATTGGGAAAACACGGCAAGTTTAGTCTCAAAAATATGGTGCAATCTGAGAACAAGCAGACTCACTGGTTGCTCTGTTGTTGGGAAGTCAGGTGTAGGGGTTAGGTTTGATGGGGACACAGAGGTGGTTGAATTTGAACGAGTAGTTCAATAGGTTGGAATGAATGTCATGGCGGTCGATTGGGGTCAATGAAACGAGTAGGCAAGAGGGCACGGTTGAGGGGAAGAATGGAACAGTTGCGGGTGTGCTATCAAACTGAGTATGACAGTGCCGTGCCATCATTGGCCTGACACGCTTCAGTTTTTGGACAGCCCCGTGACGGACGTCACATTTGAGATGATTCGTCTTGGGTATGCAGTTCATTGAGCAGCGGTATTCATTTCAGCCTGGTCGAGGAAACAAGCTCGAACGAAGCCGATATGGGACTGCAGGTTTTCTTGGTCCGTTTGGTGATCCCGGAGTTGTAGATCATAGGCCAGGTGGAGTGGAGATCAGCTAACCAGATCGTCCAAAGCGGGCACTTCCGAAGTTTAAGGCTTGGGAAGGTGAGGGGATGGGAGGAGATTTGCAAAACATAGTGAGTTTGAGGGGATATGAAATGGGATAATATGCATTTATATACATAGAAAGAAAAACTTGGCGTCTGATGCAACTAGGATGATGACAAGCGATTACATGGAGTAGGGAGTAGATAAATTTTACTTAGTAGGCTAGCGACCAGGGGCTGGTTTCGCTGATATACGGTATTATATTACAAGAGATCTAGTAAAAGCCGATATAAGCGCGCAAAAGTGTCGCATGGGAATCAGGTGTGTAAGGGCTGGCGGGAATGGTATTCTGAGCTAACTGGTTATCGAGTGTTTATTACATGAGTTGGATATATACCAGGAGAGAAAGTTGGCGGGGTAGGAGAAAACAATCAGGCCAGTAACACAGCATAATTAGAATTAGTAGGTAAGTCGTGCAGTGATTTGGGGAAGAAATAGCTAATTTTGATTTGGTTTTTGCCAGTAGAGTTTGGACGAGAACAATAGACGCTAGACAGAGTTTATAGAGTAGTCCGGTGCAGGAACTAGACTAGTACGAGGTGTAAGTTTGTACGGGGAAAAAGATAAAAAGAAAACAACCAGGCCAGTAACGCTGAATATTTAGATCAAGTTGGCATTTAGTCCTTGGTTAGCTTAAAGCGGGTCAAGAGGATGGGAAGAAATGATAACAGGATCCTTTACTTGCCTACTAACTGTAACGTCGCTTAACTCATATGCGTACTGTACCTGATTCGTAGAGAAGGTCAGAGGGTAGTTGAGTATTAAGTAGGGCAGCAGCAGCTTGCCTGAGTGCAATTGTGTGATTGCAAGGGGCAATGTTAATTGGTAAGCGTAAATTTTGCCCCACCCTGTAGATCTCAACTCAGTAGCTATGCGCTTTCGGAGATCGCGGCCCCAAGTGCCTCAAAGCTATGGAGGACGCATAAGAGGCCATTGGACAGGCAACTTTCTCCCCAGGATTTCATTTACACGAGACGCATGCAACTCAACCCCGATTGAGCCACTCAGCGTGCCGGGATGACTTTTATGCGGAAAGGCTGTGCCTGAGTGATGCATCCGCTTTTCAGGAAACCGTTAATGTTCTTAAGACGGTTTACAGCCACGTTGACAAAATGGACCACCCCGGATTGTGCGTGCATATTCCACTGGCGGATAATTTACAACCAGCTTGTCGAGGGGTAAGAGACGAATTCGGGGCCCATGCGGAGCACCCATTGCAGGTCTCGTCTGGATCTGCGTGCTAGTATTATGACAAACAAGGAACATACTCTACGGTATTGTCGGATAAGCCGTACGATGGGATATATGATTCCTGTTTGCAGTGTCTATGATTAAAATACACGATGGACACTTGAAACATACGTGATACCTGATAGCTTCGTGAATATGGGAGTGGCATTACATGGCAGCCAAACACTACTCTCGGCGCTTGTACGGCTGCCGCCAATTTGTCCGTGACGACCGTCTCCGCGTCATGCTGTTCATTCATTATCTCCCTGAAAACTCAAGCAGTTTACGCATAGGAGAAACTGTTCGCCTTCCAAAAAAGTGATCCATAATTTGGTTGCATCAAAAGGACTCGCCCGACGCATCCAGCAATTTATGCAACACCATCACTTACTGTGTTCGGGGAGCATCCGAACAGTGCTATCCGCGGCCACCTGGCGGAACGTGGCTGACCGTCGTTACCTGCTCCGACTGCAATACAAGCACACGTACAGACTCGTGAATATTGGGCAGGACCGAAGGCCTATGGTTTGCCAGAGTAAAGCCCAAATTTCCGTCATTTACTGGACAGAGATGAATGATACCTGCTTGGGTAGTAGTAGATGTCATGAGTTGTAAGGAACGTGACCGATTCAAACAGCCGCAATGCAGGTGTACAGCTCTTCGGTGGTCCGTTGATTTGTCTGGAGCCGGCTGTACGAAAAATTGGAAACTTTTTGACTGCGTTCCTGATAATAAGAGGTTATCGCGAGACGCTCCACGTGTATCGTTAAGCAAAAGGTTGATGGACAGCCAGTCCATCACATTCTCTCCGTCATTAGCAAATATGATAATCTTACTAGCCTGTTTGGATTCCTTAAATTTGAGTTGAAATTTTCGCCGACCGCCGAAACCACTCGTAACGCAAGACAGGTTTGGTGCATCGATTACCCATTGAAGGCACAAATACCACATAATTATTCCTCATGTATTCATTTAGCGCCTTCTCAACTGCTCAGAAGGCTGAAAACTGGACAGCAGCCGGTTTCTCAACAAACACACCCGAAGCCACCACCGAAAGTTCACAATCGATTAGGCGCTAATGATTAAGATGGGGGCTAATTAAAACAATTCGGAACAAAACCAAGATAGATTTTGGCGGCCTCTATTCCGAGCATACGTACTACGAAATCAAGCATTTTACGTAAAAAATTTATTTCACCCACAAAGGTTTGGGAGGAGAGAATCTACCGGTTGTGTCACCATAAAAATCCCAGGACCGTGTTTAGATGAAGAACGCCTACCCACTGAAGCCCTGTGTGACGCAAGGAGCACCAAACTGGAGGCGATGCCTACAGGAGGCATGTGACACACATCGCTGGCCAGACGACAGGCAACTTAGAGAAGGGACAAGTGGAGATTAATATAGATTCGTTCACCTTTGGACAGCCCAATGGCACCGGACGATTCAGGATGTAATTCTGGTCAACGATCAGCATAGTCTTGAAGAGCTTCGGATGAGGAGATGTGTTAATATGGTGGTAAGAATATACGGTTTCACAAGAGTTAGTAGTCTTTATTAAACTCTGTACTCTGCTAGAAGCCATTTCATGCCTGTCAACTATGAAGTTACTAGCCGCGTTTCCAAATTCTTTCCCCTTACGCGAATCTGATACTTGGGTGAAAAGTGCAAAGTCAAAACTGGAGGTAAATAACTGGGAAAGAAAAAGGGAAAAGACGAGTGTTATTTACCCGTGTTCCATTCGCCAACACTGATTCGACGATGAACTGAAGATGCATGCTATGTGAGGACCAAGCCTGATATCGTATCCGCACTGGCCTTGTATGTGTTATCCTTCCGTCTACAAATAAGGCCGCACCAGCAAGAAATTCTTGAAAAACCTTGATGTTTATATGTCCGTGGCTCGGTGAGTGGCTGAGTCTTTAAACCAATCAGGTCACTGGATTACTCGGGCGCTATGGCACTCGTCGTTTGTTATTTTGATAGTGTGGTATACGGAGTCTGTAAGTTTGATTGATTTAGATGTAAGTATTGGTTGTGCACAGCCTTGCTTACTGGGCTTCGGCTCATAAGCTTTGTTTCTGTTTCCCATCCACAGAAATGGTGGTGAACAGCTGCCTTCGGTGAGTCACTGTCCGCTGGTGTCTCCATATTGTGCATACTACAACAATAACACAAATATATTGCCTTTAGCACGAACGCGCAAATGCAAAGCAGATCCGACTGACCTGTGCTCCAGTCTGCATATTCTATTCAACCGTGGCAGGCCCGTCGATCGTCAACAATGTTGATGCTCAGGGGGAGGCAAGCAACAGATACGCGTGTGGATTTATCATCGCTTACTTAATTAGTGGACGGTAAGTGCGCAACAGTGAACTCCACACCCAAGTCACAAGCTTTAACCTGGATGTGGTAAGCTGTGCAGAAGCAGGTAGTGAAATGGACAGATAAGCCACACGTGTTGACCTCGACTTTGGAATGACTGGAGGCCCCATAACTAAGGACGTCAACCGAAACGGGCATAATGTTGACGATTTCACTTCAAAACAGAGCAATAATAAAAGCAATTGCGGGAAACCCTGAAGATGCAAAGTTGCCAACCTCGAGCTTTACTCCCTAAAAAGACGGCTTCATTTTTCAGGCTAACTCGAAATGCAGAGGTCACATATAAATTGCGCTATACTTACGCGAGGTCCCGATTGTCTTCTCCGATGTCGCTTCCGGATCACACTCCACACATCTCTTGCTAGTTGGTGGTTTTGGCTCTTCCAACGCCTCTTGGATGGAGTTGCAGCGCATCGGGTTTAGCGGTCACTTTACATCGACGCTGACCAGTCAGCAGAGCGCTCCAACTCGACATCTCATCGCACCCACCAGATAACGGACAGATCAACTACCATCCTTCCTAGATCTGGTTATCACCAACGAAAGGTACTTCGTTGATCGAATCTTAATTAAGGCTCCACTCGGATATGGAGACCACTGTGTGTTGACCTTTGATTTCATCTGCTTCTCGGCCAGGAACCTCTGAATCTCAAACACAGATTTCTCAGGAGTGCCTATCTTCCTTGTATGGCTTAAAATGGAGCCGGTTTCAGAGGAAGGGACTTTCAGAACCATTATCCAAATATTCACGAGGTTGACACTGTACTTGTCCCAAACAGACCAGCATGCAGTCCAGCGGACCAGAAGCTACCCATAGGTATTCAGCGTCTTCTGAAGACGAGGTCCCAACTATTTTTCAAAAAGATAATTGCGGAAAATCCAAGATGAGCCGGTGTTTCATAAAATGCTGAGCCGCTGTAAGTCGGAAACCCGCCAGTGGAACAGGCCATGATATTAACTGTCGTCCGGAAAAGCGAAAATGTACTTTTGAGTACATGAAATATTGCCGAAGAAACAAGTCAACCACATTCTCCTTAAGGAACAGAAATGGGAAACCCATGAGTGAAGCTTATATAGAACACTAAGCGGACCCGTATTCTGCCCCATCAACCTCATCAGATCCAATCTTGATAAGGCGTAACTATGAACGGCCAATGACATGATATCCCCAGGACAACACGCATTCCTGCCAAACGGGTCTTGTGTGGCAGTGGTGCTCGGATTTTTGGACAGGCTAACTCAAGCAAAAGACGAGGTATTCATATCGAATGCCATATTTGTGGTTTCTCAAAAACATTCGTTCGATCCCCATACGTTCCGCTGCCGCACAAACTGCAGTGTTGTGGGAATCAATTGGAAAAGACGTTCCTATCAAGTAGAGCATTTCGGGTGAGACCCGGCTCGGTCTGCTGTTCTGCATCGGTCTTTGTTGGAGTTCCTCAATGCTCCGTTTTGGGATCACATCTCTTTTTGATTGGGTCAATGGCCTTCCAGATGCGCTTTCAGGTTCACGTCTACTAAAATTCTGGAATTCCAACGCCGCCGCATTCCAAATAGATGAAGACGCTGTAAAGTAATGGTTATTGGACTATTACCCTCTGACGAAAAGTGCGCCCATATGTCGTTCGGAGGAGACTCAACGAACCCCCTTGTCGTGGATGGTAGGAATGAATAAGTAGACCTTATGAAGATGGATAACAAAACAGATATAGGTATCTGACTCCCCTTAAAAATGTCCTTCTCACTTCATGAAAAGTTGGATCGAAAAGTATTCGTATCCGTCACGAAGAGACTGGACCTTACCGTGGTGTGACGGTTTGCGCACCTCAGCGATCCATTGAGCTATACTGGAGAGTGTCCCGCGACACTCACAGAGTCTCTCATGCCAGGTTGGTCAATGGTTAGAGGTCTGACGAACACAGTCTCCTGGCCCTCCAGGTTGGGGGTTGGAACATGTGGCGACTTGTTCCGTAGAAATGGATTTGCATTCGCATTTCCCGCCAAACACCGCTGCCTTGCGGTTAGGCTTTTGAGCCAAAGGCTTTGGTTGAGGACCCTAATCGTCCTCCTGTCTAGGTGTGGGCGCCCTGGCAATATCCCAGCCCACGTACAACAATGAACCGCACATACACAAATAAACTCATGCCACATCGGCCGTCGCGTGGTGCCATCAGCCGGGTCGCCTTACTTGCTGCATA
>NW_008751746.1:189225-189606 GCF_000715545.1 Opisthorchis viverrini
AGACACCTATGGCGTCAGAATGGTTTATCCCTGAATCTGAAGGGACGTGTGTATCAAGCTACAGTACGGGCTGTCTTGTTGTATGACTGTGAGACTTGGCCTATTCGAGCAGCGGACCTGAGACGTCTTCAGGTGTTCGACAATCGTTGTTTCAGAACCATAGGTCGTGCGGGTTGGTGTGGGCGAATCCGTAATGAGGCAGTTAGAAAGCGCGTTTTCCGTTGTGTAAGGGTTACTGCTGTCGTAACTGTATTTTCCTCAGCTTAGTTCTCGGTCTGAGCCTCCCAAGCTAGCGTTCACTTCAAAACAAATACCAAAGGTGCACAATGGTCTATTAACGCCCAAAACGAAATCAGGAACAGTTGTACAGCGCTTCGTATA
>NW_008751746.1:193708-212181 GCF_000715545.1 Opisthorchis viverrini
GAGTGGCGTAAACAGAGAGGTGGCCAACCCTTGACTTGGCAGAGGAGTATGAAGGAGCTCACGAAGCGCTTGGGTGGTGTCGGTGCTACTTGCCTTCCAGGGTGGGGACCACGTGATCCTCAGTGTGCCTGGTTGGAGACACTACAAGATATGGCTGCCAACCGATGTCAGTGGCGTTCTTGTTGTCAGTTTCTATCCAGATCGTTTGAGTGAATGTCTGGAGGTGTAGGCACCTCGGAATGATTGTTGTAAGCTAGTACTTAGTCCCTCCCTCGTCCACCTTTACTCTTTTCTTTACAATAAGGCCTTCAAATAAGTCATGGTTGTACGGCAGTGAAACATCGGTGTTGAACACTGGTGTCATGCTGTGGATGATGATGATGATGTATTCGTTATTCTACGGCTGATTCGACGCACCTTCGACCTTATTATTCGCATGGACTTGCAGATATTGTATGGGGTTTACGTCAGGTCGCTTCTTGACTATGTCGTCTAAGCTATCTGCTCAAGAAACCATAAGAACCCTAACCTTTTTGAGTGTGTCCAAGGAGCTGCCAAGAGCGTAGTTGCTGGCCTCAAGCGCGCCTCGATGTGCTTAAAGTCTTTCCCCTGGAGTATCGTCGCCTCTTAGGATGCCTAGTACTGAATTGTGCCATGTTTGAACAAGGTTTGGCCAAGAGGGTTTTAACCGTTGACCCTTATGATACACGGCGAAAACATTGTAGGGAGATTTTCAAGTTCAGAGTGCACGTTTGTGCTAGACAATTTTTTTCATTTCGGATAGTTAGAGCGTGGAATAATCTTCCTCCGACGGTTGTTCACGCTGCATGGAGTACCCAGTTCAAGGCACTTTCAGACACCCTTTTATGTGGCAAGCTTACTTCTCGGCGCTGAGAATGCTGCCACACCATTTGCTTGTGTCTTTCGGGTGAACGGAAGCCAGTAAACGACAAGAACAGTTCTATAAGCTTGGGCGAAAGCCTCGATCCTATGTATTGATCTGTGGACTTGTTCAGCGCTAGCACCCCTTCGGTACCTAACTGCCATGCCGCCCGAAGGCTGCACGAGGGCCGGGATACTGCCAGGTTGCCCAAGCCTAGACAGGGGAAGTCGAGAGGTAGAGGTCGGGTTCGAACCACGGACTTTCCGGTCAGTAAGTTTGCGCTATAACCACTTGGCCATCTCACCTCTGTGGACATGTAACAATACCCATTTCTAAACAATTGATCATGGTTCATAGTACGAGTTGCTTGATCGCCTGCGACGTCGTTAAGCCAAAGCTTGTACTTCGTACCTAAGTTCGGTACTATATGGCGACATATAGGCGTCTCCACGCTATGGGAAGAGCATAACATGGTTCACTTCTGATCCCGACAGTCTTATATCCGGCCTTCCACATGTGGCACCACTTTTCTATGTTTTATATTCTGGCTTCTAAGTTCCTTTCTTTGAAGGTAACAGTGAAGCCTGAAGAAGAGTAGGAAGCACAATCACTATTAGAAAGCTAACCAAGGTCATCCAGTTTTTCAGCATGTGCTTCGGGCCATGAAGTGCAAAGTGGTGCATCCGGGGATGCTGCCGGATGTGCATTCTTTGACATACCTCTGTGAATTCAAAGAGTGAATGGAGGTTGTGGAACACTATATGTTTTTGGGGAGTTGTATGAGTACTGATGGTAGTGTGACAGACTAAGCTAATTCACAAACCTCGGAGGCCAGAACCGATCTGGCTAATTTACTTCACCTGTGGCATCAAAAAGGCACTTCATTTGGTCATAGAGGAGGCTATATCAGATCACAGTGCGGTCTGTATTGTTTTACGGCTATGAGACTTGGCCAGTTTGGATGGGGTATCTGAAGCATCGGGTCACTAACTGAACCGGGATGGCTCATTGGGAGGGGTTAGTCACAACCCTTGCAGTTACTGGCAGTGCTTCTCTTTACCATATGAAATTCCAGTTGTCTGACATCAAGCAACTCACGAAAATAGTCATTACGGCACTTTCACTGACAGTCGATGTCTTGCCCTCTGTGATGCCTTGCAGCTATGCCCCGAAAATGTGTTATAAATTTTCAGGCTGGGCCACCAAAGCCTGGTGAAGGCCATCTTGACGACCGATTCGGGTTTTACACTCAACGCAGAGGTAGTGAAAATTGACTTCAATCATGTGCTGAACTTCATTTGTTTCTAGCCAGAACAATCTTTCGACACAAGTGCTCACACAGTGTGACATGTAGTCATTCGTGTTTCACCGTCAGCCCCTAACTCGAATACGACGTGGATACAGTACAGTTCATGGCTCATTCAAACAGTCTTTTGTTTCTTCGTTTTAGCCTATTAATAAATTGGATTCCATTTTTCACACAAAAATATGCCAATTCGAGTACCAAGGCACATCGCTCGTTTCCTTGCTGAGCGTATCAAAGCCCGACGCAAGCTTTTGGAATCGGCTTTATTAGAGCTCCATGACATAGATAACAGGCTGAAAATGGAGTTCCTCTCGCTCACTTCACTGGTGGATGCAGATATTGATGGCTTGGATGTGGATGAGAACGAATCGGACCTATTCGCTCCGTTAATGGTAAGTGTCTCTTGAACTGCATTCAGTGAGGATACGCGCGGCAATTGTTTCACGTACCCCAGGTATATACTTCCAATTCCTTCAGTTTTCTTTGTTGGACATTCCCCTTCTTTAGTGATCCATATTTATATCTTTAGACTGCTTGCCAGTCCGATTTCCTCCACTCAAACTTTCAGGAAACTGGTCTGATTAAACGATCATCTGCCTGGGATCGGATAGGTTTGTATGCTAATGAATGGCTCATTAGGGCTAATAATTGACCCCACTGGTTCATCAACATAGTCATTATAGATAGCATAGCATCAGTGTTTAACACCGGCGCTTTGCTGCTGTACCCATTGGCTACCCACCGACTCAATAGCTAAAAACATTTCAGCGCTTTTGGATCGGTTTTCGTTGACACGTCGGACACGTCTGTCAGGTTACTGATGTTTGTTGTTTGTGAAACTATTATAGTTAGCGCTTGTAAATCAGACCAGCCGGGAGAGTTTTCAGGTGATCCATATCCAGTGGACTATACTCAGTACAGGCCCTATACATCACTCAGAACCTCATCATTGACATTTTCACATAAACTTCACCATCAATTTCGCTACCCACTTACAAGTGAAGGCTGTATCTGGGTAACTCCAGGTCAACGTTTGGTTTACACACTTGCTTCGAACAATTAGCTTTGGGATGTGTCTGGCATTTCTGCATACTTATCAGAAATCGCTTTGCGAATAGAGCAAGAAAGGATCACGATTGGGCTGTGCTCATGTGTAGTACTAATAGAATACATGGTATGTCAGCCTCATGCTCCATGAGGGTTGCATTTGTGCGGTCGGTGGATGGCGAGATTCAAGGATTGCCAATACATGTAACTCTTCGGCTTTGAAACTCTAAGCATTGCTTAACCGTGGTAAAGATGCTTGGTTGCTCTGTTCCGGGTGTTCACTTTCGTTGTTGGTCTATCCTCATCAGAGGCACATTCTCAACTCTGTGGAGAGTTTTACGTACCTTGGAGATTGTGTTCGTTCTGATTGTGGTGTGACAGATGAAATGCACGAATCTGCAAGACTCGGGTCGCGTTTGCTAATTTGAGGCATTTATAGCGTCAAAGTGGTATATTCCCGAATGTCAACGGACGTTTGTGTCAGGCTACAGTGCGGGCTGTATTGGGAATGGTTTTTCGGGTAGTTTTTTCAGGTGTTCGACAATCGTTGTCTCAGGACCCTAGCTCGTGCAGGTTTGTGTCGGTGAATCCCTAGCGAGGGGACCAGAAAGCGACTGTACAATGTGTTTAGCACCAGAAGCTGCGTTTGTTAGGCAATGCGTTGCATGTGCAGAACTATCGTTTGCCTAAGAGAGTGCTTAATTCGCGCTTCATTCAGAGTGGCGTGGCCAATCCTTGACCTGTCAGAGGGGTATAAAATAAATAACGAAACTCGCCTTCCAGGATAGGGACCACGTGATCCTCACTGCGCCTGGTTGGAGACGCTGGAAGATATGGCTACCAGCTGATGTCATTGGCGCTGTTGTTGTCAGTTTCTATCCAGATTGCCTGAATAAGTGTCTGGGGGTGTAGACACATCGGACTGATTGTAGTAAAGTAGCTCTAACTCCCTTCCCTATTCATCGTTATTCTTTTCTTCACCATAAAGCTTTTAAATAAATCATGGTTGTACGGCTACGGAGTATCGGTGTTGAACACTAATTTCATTATGTCCATGATGGTGATGATGATGATGATGAATACCCTTTATATCGTTTTTCAATAGCCCCCAGACGACGCTTTGCAATCAACTTTCGGAAAGACCACAGCTGATTTCGGGCCTTACGAATTGATCGACTTGGATCAAGAGCTAGGTTTCGATCAATCAGCAAGTGATATTGATTCCGACTTATTTATCGAACGGATTGAGGAGCCCCCAGACTTAAATTTTTCAGCCGCAGAGGCCTGCTCAACAAACTTGAGTTCCCCACCTTCTGACACAACTGCTTATTTTGGTCGTATATTTCAAGAAAACTCACCGATTGGTATTTCTTCGGAGACTGACCTTCCAGTTCCCGATACCAAAAGGCGCACGTCTAGAAAACGTCCACAGGCGGCTAATTCTGAAGGCACCGTCCATGAAGCTGAGGCTGTCTCACATGTAAAAAAGCGTACTAAGCTCTCTTGACCTAGTTATCTGTAGATATATTTATTTTGTACATATATTTTGCGCTTGAACAAATAAACTTTAATCTTGAAACGTTGTTTGTCTTTTTTGCTGGTCTTCGTTTATTTCCAAAGGTGTGTGGAAGGCTCAAAACAGGTGTCTGTTCTTCCGTTTGGGCCTATCGGGTGTGGTTGAATTTTAGTTCACAAAATGACGTTTAGAAGTTTATAGTGTGTGGATTCAGCAGTCATCTGCAAACCACTTCACATGCTGCCCCGAAACTGGACCTTCACTGTTCAGCAAGAGGAGAGCCTGATTAAAATGTTATTCCCACTTCCAGGGCTGTTTCGTTCACCCAAGTCACTGCAGGTCTTGTGCAGACTGTTTGATGAAGTGTTCCACTGTTGAAGACACCACAATAATCGTTTTATACTTATTACGGGGTGCTGATTAAATTACACACATCAGGTTCTAATTGTTGCCGTTGTTAAAGATGATCTTTAGCTCGTATATGTTACTATCACTTAGTATGACTTAGTTGATGAACTATGCGTGAATGTATGTAAGCTGATAGCTGAACGCTTCCGCAGCTACGGCTGAATCAGTCTGATCACACTTTGATGCAATTGTACGAAACGGTGCATCAGGACTTCGCATATAATGATAACGGCAATCGATTAGTTATTGTCAAATGGTTGGTTTACTTCGGATGCATTTTTGAACGATGCTTAAGCAATTACCATTGCTTTCATGAAACTAAGTTACCCAATCAGTTCGGTACGCTATAAAAATGGCCAATTTTGCGACACCCTGGTTGCGCCTGGTTTCAAACATTACATGATATATAATGTGAAGGTAAACATAGTTTTGGTGGAACCAGGCCATCGGTATTCACGGAAGATATTTCCATTTCGAGAGCAATAAGACGGGAGAGAAAGGGACTTGGCGAAAGTGTGAGGCCAATACTGTGGATTCAGTTCGCTAGGTACTCGTACAAACTGAGCTTACAAAAGACCAGAACTTTCAGACTCACTGAAAAAGCATGCCACAGAGGTTCTTTCCTCGTTCAAAGAAGTCCACGAAGAACCAGATGTGTTGCAAATCGCCAGTCGTTGGCAGAAAACCATGAAGGAATTTTAGGAGACAAGTGAACCGAAGGCCATAGTTGGTTTATCTATTGTTTTACTAGCACCTTCGGGAATTATTGATCACAGACATTCGCGAGCAATCTCTTCGCATTTCTTTCCTGTTGGTCAGCGTTAGAGTCCAACACGTGTGAGGTGAATAACATTGTGGTAGCCAAGTGCTGCCGTAAGAACTGCAATAAAACTGAAGGGAATAGCGAATGACCCACTAATGGCGAAGACCCTCTTCAGTATTAGACAAAGAATATATGGCTGCATGTACTCGGTGAGCTCGGAGAATTCTTCAGTTGTAAGTCATGAAGAGTGAAGTGGTTGTTGTTACCGTGCCGTCGCCCATGACAGCCTGATGGGGATATGTAATCGAAGTACATGTGCTTTGTGATGAAGAGACCAACGCTGCCACTTCATATTTGCTGCTATATACGGACCTGTGGTAAACCAGTCACTAAGCGATCCTGAGAAACAAATCAGAGGAAGCTTTTCAGGGTAAGCTGAGTGGGCAGATTTTATGTGGACAGTCGTGTGTTCTGCTCCCAACCTTTGTTGACGAAAAGCTTCCAGACGATAGACCAAGCGTGACGGGATAAAATGAAAGCGACCGCTATTAAGCTGAGCGCTGTGGAATTTCCATGCATTCTCGAGTGAACTTAATGCGGTTCTTCTTGCTGGTGTTTGAAAATCTTTCAGTACGTCATTGTGCAACTGAATTAGTCAGGCACAGAAGATTCACTTCTCTTATCGAATGCTTCTGAAGATCAAAGACGAAAGCGATTGGATTAAAGGCATGTAAATGTTGTTCTGTAGGGAATGCCTTTGAAAGGACATGGAGATCTTATCCACTCCACATCTGAAATTTATGCAGAGCTGTCCTCCAAACATGGCGTCGTTTTTTCCCTAAGCGAAATGCTTCGAAGACGCAGTTCAATGTACCTCAAACGCCTTAGTTGAATCATGGAAGACTAATATTCCTTCGGGTTCGTGAGCGTGTGAAAGGACCGTTTGCAGCCCCTTCTGCATAATTTCTTGATTTAACTGAACTTCATGATGTGTGACTTCATAAGTTGGAAGTGAAAATAGAATCTCCCATCATTTGAATTTGAAAATTAAATTCAGGTTATTAATGTGATGGGTGATTGTGGGAGGCTTCTATGCTAACCTGATACTGACACCATATTTTGATGACCTTGAGAGCAAGACCTTGTCTGTAAGAGAGTGGAACCATTCATCTCTAGCTAACGATCACGGGAACAACTGCCGTTGTATCACAATGTACCCATTAGATGTGGATCAAAAAATGATCCAGCTCATTTTCTGAGTCATCAGCAACCGCCGGCTTCCTCTTGAAAAACGGGTTAGACGTTTACATCGGAGAATTGCATAGACGGATCACTATGTTATCGCCATGTTATCACAGTCGGGTCCCTTTGGCAATGTCATAACATGAACACTTTTATCCTAGGCTCGTGTGATTGGCGGCGTACAGTAGTGCGTGTTTGTGGAATCGGATCCCTCCGTTTATTCTAGCTGCATAGTCAGCTTGAACTACACGCTGTTGAAAAACGCAGCCGGAAAGTCATTGGTATATATATATATCGGTGGATATTGCCAGGTTGCCCAAGCCCAGACAGGGGAGGTCGGTTTAGAACCGCAGACCTTCCGGTTAGTAAATTCGCGCTCTTACTACTGAGCCATCACGCTTTCAGGTAATTTCTGTCGGAATCGATGACTGGTACACAAAGAGCCATCCACCATTGAAAATACATGCGTGTGGCTGGAAAATATAAAAGCTGCATATCGTATCTATTTTCTCTAGGTCACCACGCCAGCTTACATATGCAGACCAGTGCAGTGAGGCCTATGCGTCTTTCGGCTTCCTTCGATATTTCACTTTTCACCTACGGTCCTCTCCACACCAAAGCACACCCTTCACATGTTCTAAATGCCCTCTACATATAGTAGTCATTTCGTAATTATGTACCTTAGTGATGTGGTGTGAAGCAAAACGTATCAAGTACCATGGAACGGGAGGTCTTGTATTACTCGGTTCTTCGTGCTCAGGCGGACCAATCGAAGTTGAGCCAACTAGATATATTTCCACCATGGATGATAGGCCACGCGTCTCTTATCGAACGGGTGTCCACGAAAGCCCTGAGACTTTGGGAATATAATTCTCGAACTGATGGATATCGAGCAATGTTACTGAAGCTTTATTGGCTTTGTCCGATAAAAGAGCCAGCCAAGTTATTCACGTGTCCAAACTCAGTTCGGTGGTCAGCCCGTGTGGTTTTGACATTTGACAATATGGACGGACACTTGGCTTTTATGACCTCACACTGAAAAGTCCAGCTAGGTTGTACAATAAGAACATAAAGATTCTTCTTATTTGTTTCCGAAATACCACGAGTGGGGCTGGAAGTCAACGTGAACGCACCCATGTTGGGCATGAAAATAAGTCGAAATGGTTGTCCACGAGCTTATCCGCTCGGCCGTCCGAGCCAATAGCGGAGTTAGAACGATTGAAGCATGTGATGGGCATGCGTTGGTGCCTTAGGAGGTCCGTCGTTCGGAAGTAACTTGTCTGGCCGGAAAAGGTTAAACTAATCGATACAGGATAGCTGAAGAGGTTCATTTTCAAATCACATGCAGCCTGCCGGTTTCTTCATACAAATAATGGGCGGTTTATTGACTCATTTTTGCAAACAGTATGCTTGTACTCTCAATTCTGCCTTTTGCATGTATTCCTGTGCTAGCATGATATCTTGCAGGTAGTGTATGCAAATCCAAAGACTTAGGAATGTACCGCAGAACAAATGTCAAAAGTTGCTGAGCAATGCTTCACCCGTATGATGCCAAGTATAACTCTATCGATCAGGGTGGATATTAGTAGACACGTTCGTAGACCATCTGTGGCTCTAAAATGCGTTTCCTATCGGGCTGCATACCAATACACCTCAAAAGAGACTAAAGAAGGGGGATATTGGGGCTATTCGGGACATCCCAGACCAGCTCATGACTGACTGATAGTGCTGATGAGTACTTTCCAGAGGAGCGACATGCCCACTAGCGTCTGTGTCGAAGCAAGACAAACGGGAAAACACACCATTGTGCCCGTACTTCTTGATCTATTCATCTGTGTCTGTTACACAACACGTTCATTGGCTGGTAATTTGAGATCTTTCCACTGTTGTGGTGTTTTCATCTCTTGTGAGTATTCCTCTAAGCATCTTTTCTATCATTTATATGAAGGGATTACAGGGGATCAGAAATCCCCTACTGGATGTTTTTCATTACTTTTTCAGGTAATCCTTTCTTGTTACTTCGCTATGCCCAAACTGAAGACTGCCTCTACGTCAGTGAACCAGAACACAGAGCCCATTTTATCGGTACGTCTTCCCCTAACATAAGCGGGCGTCGATGTCAGAGTTTTTACTGGTTCCATTTCACCAGTTTTGTTGTCAATCACAAAGTTGAATCAAACCAGTGGGTGGGTCGAGGCAGTGGTACTTGGTTTTCAATACAGGGCTTTCAGGACAGTCTAATCCACTGGTGTAAATAAATATTTTGTAACAAGTCGGCGACGCTGCGCTACTTCAGCAGTAGAGGTTCGACTCATTTGCTAGGGTGCACACACTTTTGTATCGGTTTCCGAATATGAATGAACTATGACCTCCTCCATATAAAGGAAAGGAGGTTACTTCAGGAAGGCGCGGCTTGCATGACGGTGAACACAGCCCTCAATGTGAGAATTTCGCATTGTTTCGGGATTGAACGGCAACAATATGTCAGGAGCAGACCACAGATTATTACATTGGACCGCACCAGGGTCATCGTCTTCATGTTCGTTGAGTTACTACTGAACACCGGCGTATTATCGTGGAATATATCATTAAACCGTACCAGATGTTCTCTGACTGAATTTTTGTCTAAATCTTTATGAGGATCACTGACATATCGCTAAGCCTATTTAAAGGGATGCATCTGTCTTATTGTCGACGTCGACGGTGGCGGTGGCGACTAGTCCACAGGAGGTATTACGAGGTATATACTCCCCAGTATTTCACTCACCCGTTTGAAATAGAACAGTGGCTTCACACACCGTGATGCATTAGTTTGCGGCCGCTACCAAAAGTATATTTATGCAATCTATGGATCGTACGAATAGAACGCACACTAGCTGTAGACCAGGCGGCTGTTGGTCTATTCGGCGAACTTGGCAGGCGTTTCGTCATAACTTGTGAGGTGTGCAAGGTAGGTGGCCACTTTGTCTTTACCTGCTTGAGTTCGTACAGTTCGTACAAAAGAGTGGTTCAAATCCGTTGTATGATTGGCTGGTTGAATGATTGAATTGGTCCATTCGCAATTTGTGGTGCGTTTATTGACCCGGACACCTCGTATTTGCTTGGTTCTTGAAAAGCCTGCTTCTTGCAGATTCCATCGCAGTTCTGATTGCTCCGCTTTCTGGCCTGCTCTTATATTTTAGCAGTTTTTCTCCGCTTTCTTTGACACCTTCATAACTTGTGTCACGTTGTGGTCTGATTTCCTCGAGCTCCATTGAATGGTTTCGATCCCCGTCTTTTCTTTACAGTGACGGATCGCTGGGTTTGGTTGGTTAATCAAATGTCTTTTTGTGTTCATTTCTGTCGTTTGCTTTCTTGGTCAGAGTCTTATTCCGGTCTAACAGATTTAGCTGCTGAGTGCGGGCAGCAGAAAACTGGAAAGCTCGAATCGAACCTATAGATCGATTTGAATGGAACATGCCAGTGAGTCAAATGACTGAAATGAACACAAAAAGACATCTGGTTAACGGGCCAAACGCAGAGATCAATCGCTAGGAAGAAGTAAACGGAGGTTCTCAACTAGCCGACCAAGCCAAAGGAACTTAATAATCCAACACAACGCGATAAGCTGTTTTTCAGTCATTTTCATACACTATATAAATTCAAGCAGATGAGAAGAAAGTACACGCACTGAAGATTAGTGACGAAATGTCTGCAACCAAGTCACCGTAATCGGCGTGCAGATCAACATTCAATTAGCGCATCCGAACTGACATTATTTTCAAATGATGTCAGGACCAAGTTTCTTTAAATTACACCTAACCCATATAATCGTCGTCAGCTGAATGAGCTGCAAGTGCAACTGTTGTTTTCCGGTTGCTCACGCCGATAAACAAGGTCAGTTAGACCCACAAGCTAGCGAGATGAGATTGGTTTATTCGGGACTCCTTTCTGTAACCTGATATGTTCTATTCACTGGTAAATGTGGAATAACTAGATAAAGATTTTTTGAGCTTTTGATGGCATTAGTACGACCGAGTTGTGAAAATCAAGGTCCGCAAATCATGCCTCCATGAATACATGCTCTCTTTGAACAGCCTCACCTCGAAAAAATACTTGTGACTCTTACTGTCTATACTTCAAACAACCGTAATTAGACTACCGTTCTTCACCATTACTAGCATGTGTGCTGGAATATATCCTTGATCCGGTTATGTTGTCGATCAATCTTTCTAGCGTTCTACGGTGTTTGGTTTTTTCCCATCCGTCAATATGTTGTGCTTTCGTGGCTGAGATCTAATTTTAGACGGTACAGATCCGCTTCTGACCGGGAAGCTCCGCACATCTGCTCCAACTAGGGTTTCTCGGTTGCTATCGTTTCACTTCCATACTTATTTCGTATTATGTTAGTAGCTCTACGTGACCACACATCGGTTCATCAAGAGTTGAATAGGATCCATGACCATTACCTCTCGAAGGGGTTTGCATTGGGTGGTGGTTGCTTCCTTGTTCTCATTGAATTCACATTTAATATCGTTTGAACAATCGTCCTTGTGTTCGGACAACATGGTTCTGCTCAGTTTATACCCGATTGAGGAAGCACAGGGCTCGAGTGTTGCTCTAGTTTGATCTCCGTACCTCTGACCTGCAGAACACATTCGGCAACACAATTTGGCTCACCCTAAGCATCATCCCCAGACATTTGTGCGTTTGGGTGATGTGGTTGGTTGATCCGGCACGTGAAACGAAGACCTGATAGCTGTGTTATGTTGATCTGCCAGTTAGGACTATTCGTCCATATAGCCCTACAGACGTGTGAAACAGTGATTTCCATCTAGCTTGCTGTTAATTATTTACACGAGGTGCCGTATTTTACTAGCTTGTGTAAATTTTCCCTCCTCCAGCCTCCAGCATTTAGTTCGACACCACAGAACAGCCAGTCAGCCCAGTTATTCACACCGGATGATTTACGACGCCGGAGAGCGTTGAACACAACTCCAGATTCTTCCTTATCTTCCGTCCCTTCCGGCCGTACTCGCACTAAATCGGCCACTTATGGAAGTGGCGATCAGTCCAGTCACGTCTCTCCTCCTTGGACTCGGCGGCAATGGAATCACGTGTACACTCGGTTGGAAAGTAACCGGTCGGATAATTCAGACACAGATTTCCCCACTGATGACGATCTACCCTTCAACAAACTTGGATCCTCGTTGACCCCACAAACCCAATGGTCGCGCGTTTTTCATTTCGTTCTTATCATCCTTCTCCCATTAATCTGTAGCAGTAAGTAAGGTCGTTTTATTGAAATTCCCCCGATTGTTGAACACTTGTGTGTATGAAGGGGTTTTCATCGATTAATCTTGTCACTTTTCCGCAATCCAGTCCCATTTCTGGGCTTGTACCGAACCGCACCCGAGCTGTCCTCCACCGTGATTCCTCTTCATTCACTAACGGATCAGCTTTCTCTGGAATTTCCAAATCAAACCAAACGATTTTGGGCGCAGCTCCGAGCAGCCCTAGAACAACAGCATCGGTTCTCATGGTCGTGAGTGTAATTTACTGTCGCATTTTGTTGTGTATATGTATAAGCCATCGGAACAGTTCCACAACCGAACGATTTGACTTGAAACTGTGCATGTTTTTTCGGAAGATGACTCGTTCTCCCCGATATTTTAAAAAATAACTGCTGCTTGTACGGGTCCTCGAAACAAGACAATTCCCAGGTAATTTCAAGCCACTGGCTGAGATGCTGTAGGATTGTGAGGTGAGACGTATTTGTTTGCCATTTACTTGCTATCGTCCAAAATGGTAGTTTATAAGAGCTATCTTGTCACCTCTGCCGCACTGTTGTGGAACATCGTTCATCTCAACGAAGCATTGGTCTTCGCTGCTCGCTGTCACAACCTGTAACCTCCTCACTTTTACATCTTCCCGTATTTTGCTCACCAGTTCGGTCATCTCTGATGCGAATGCGTTGATGATGCCGGCAATAATCCTATTTGTCAACCGGGCGGCAGCCTCGTCGTTAGATACCAACCCTGAAGCGAACGATTTATTTCATCGTTTTATTACACGTTTTGGAATCGGTGCCAGTTCGATTGCTTTACGCCAGAAACATCCTTCGTGTCCAAGGGTAGACCCGATGGAAACAGAGGACGACAGTCCATTTGCATCAGCCAAGGTAAAAAGTTCGGTGAGTAGTTTGCCCTGCATCTTCACTTCTCGGTATCACTTAGTAATTCTAATCAACTCGGTGAAAAACTTTTTGTTTTTACCAGCTGTTGGTGTAACCGAACAATCATCAAACAACCCAGTGGCAGTACGCTTCTCACGAAACTCCAGAAAGTTTCTAAGGTGGGACCTCACAGCTAGTTGTTCGAATACAACCGCTTGGCTTCGGACAGGTGATCCTAAGACGAGTGGAACTTCTAGCCTAGAAGGGAGCCATTCATCCCGCGACCGCGTGATGTCATTTCCGTGATCGAAGAATAGGTCACGCTGTATCCTGTCCGTGTGCGAGTAAATCACACTAAAATGGAATTTCTTAGATGTCGTTCAGCTGTAATACCCTTTCGGTGCAGCTGCCATGCCACCCCAAGGAAGCGCGAGGGCTTAGATACTGCCAGGTTACCAAGCATAGTTAGGAGGATCGGTGCAGCGCCATGCCACCCCAAGGAAGCGCGAGGGCTTAGATACTGCCAGGTTACCAAGCATAGTTAGGAGGAGTCGAGATGTAGTGGTGGACCTTCCTGTCAGCAAAGTCGTACCTTAACCAGTGAGCCCTCTTGAGCTCTGCTGAATACCCACCCATGGTTTAATGTTCAAACTACTTACAGGGTTCGAATCTCCCCAGAGTTTATTGAAATGCGCACTGCTGGTGATTCCCAGTAAGGATTAAACAGCCGCACAGTGTTTCCAGGCTTCAGTTACAGGTTGAAATATCAAAAATTGATGAATAGTTAAAATGTTTTTCTTTCCGAATGATTATCGGACCTCGTCGAGGCCCTGATGGTTACCAAACCATTGGACGCACGGATCGACGATTATTCGGACAAAACACGAACTACTCATTAGTAAACAGATGTTTGTTTGATTGCATCAGCCATCAGCCGTACGGGTTAGTTAGCGGGTGCGTGTGAAACAGGCTGAAAGTGTCAGTTGTTCTGTACCTATCCGCTTATCTGATGGGCCCCAGTAAACACGAGGGCTCTCTTATGGCTGAAATTTTCTGAACCCGATCACATCTCCATTAAAACAACAAAGCTTTGGCGTACACTCATTATGTTGCTACTTTTACCAAAACCGGACATTTTAAATTCATCCTTTCTGACTAGGATGCACTACTGAAGCTCCATTTTGACGCTAAACTCAGACGGCTCTATGACCAAGGCATTCGTTGCTTTCATTTTCCATCCGTGGACCAACTGCCCCCTGAAGTTGTCATACTGTTTCATGGCGTTGCCGATTCGCAGAACACAGTGTACAAAGACGCATTGCTTCTTTTCAGCTTACAGACAACATTTGACTTCGAGTAAGTTTTTAGCTTTTTAAAGTCGAAGAATGGATTTTTTGCAACTGTTTGTGTTGTTCATCAAACGAATCGTTGAGTGTCATTTTTAATAATCGTTAACTAGATCATTGATCCGAGTTTCCATTGGTTATGGATTCCGTGATCTCTCCTTTAGCACATCGGTTACAGCTAACTAACTTGTGTTTTGATCGGTTTCTTGTCAAGTGTATCGTTAGTCTTTGTTTCGGAGGAATCGTGTTTCTTGAAATACCATCTGTTTGAATTGAATCCAACTTAAATTTTGTTTGTTTCCCACTGTCAACCAACGCATTACGTCTGTAAAGATCTATTTCGCGTAATAATGTACATTATGCCCAGCTACTTCTGCTATTCATGTTTGAATTCGACTTGAACTAGTCCTGGCGGTTAATCATGCAAGAAGTTCGTTAGTGCTCTCCGTGAATGGCAAACCCTGAGACTCGCTACTTTGGGCATGTGTACACTCTACCCTTTATCATAAGCATTCTACCTGCCGAGACCTTTTGATACTCAAGAATAATGATAGTGTACTCCTGGGCCTTAAACCAACGGCGACTTTGCCACATGGGTGCACGTGGCGTGTCTTTGTACACTTCCCATTGGTGCTGCTAATGATTGTGTGGCTATTGAACGACGTGTCATGTGCGCAGACTGTCAACCAATCTCTATGACAGTGTTATCTGTCCTACGCTGTTTTTAGGTTGGTGAGTTTTTTCTTACTTAACTTATAGTGGCGTTCCGTTCCGTTGCCTTGCGTTCATTGTATGCCGTTTTATTGCAACGGGGCATTTAATTTACGGACGAATTAAACTGTCGGACAAGACTACATTACTGTTCAGTTATCATGCTCCCGTTATCCATTTTTGGATAGATATCTCCCTCAGCGGACCGTTTTCCAAATACACCTGCTTCTGCTCAGTCCGTTGAGGTTTTTATTGTCACTCTTTATGAGGACCTATGTGTTAGGTGTGAATTTTCCGGTCGAAATAGCTATAGGGCTGTTCATTCAACATGACCGTTGTGAACAGCCAGATCGTTTTACGTTTATCTGAGTCTGTCCTCGTTGAAGGCTTGTAAGTTGACAACCATGTCCTTGGAGTGTGTTTACAGAACACCGACCTCCTTGGTTGCTCTTCCATCACACCGCTTTACTGCTTCACTACTTTTTGTAAGTCCAGTAGTCTCGCTTTATACTGCACATGTTTGAGTAACAATGGCAACTGTTAACACACGTGGATTATTTTTCCTCTTTCCCATAGCACATCATCGGACTACACAGAGCAAGACGTCTCAAGTCACCGAAAATTCGAGCGTCAAGTTCAACGTCATTTGCGTGAATTGTGGAAACCGAGCCTTGGTCTGGAAGAGACCGATGCTTTATTATCCCGACTGACACCGAACGTTGCTGTGTTCCACACCACTCCATAGCGGTAGGAACATTTTTCATTCCCTTCTTCCCCCGGTCCGATGACCAAAAGTCCTTTGTTTTCCCTCAGAAATGGATGCCCAGAGAGCCACTGTTCTTATACGCCGACAGATTATTTAATTAAATAAATTTTATACATGTTTTCCTCTTTTTCACAAATCTATGATTTCGATTTTTCTGCGTTCATTTTGTTGGAGCCGCATGTGATTAATGGTTGATCTTTCGTTGAACTCGGCAATCTTATTACGAATTCTCTGTCAATGTGTGTTTGGTAGAACTGGCAAATGGGCCAATCAAATCAAACAAAGGAAGCAACTCGAAGTAGGTTTCTAACCAATCAAATGGTGAAAAATAAAAATAAAAATACAAAAGCTGATCCGCTGGAACGGAGGAACAGGGCCACTGCAGTGGAGATGTTCAAAAAAATAATCGAATGCAGGTAAATCAGCCCACAATTCAACACAAGTTGCAACCGCACTAACCAAATTACGATAATGTTGCTCCCACCTAATGTTAAGTGTATTTCCTAGGGACCTTTGGTCACACTGATGGTGTGTTTTCGGCTCGTCGTGAGACATTTGCAACGAAATTGCCGACCTAGGTGAGCAGATCACTCACCTGTACTGTGTCCGACACATCTATGGGTGTGCTAACAGTTTACGTTAAGATAACTACAACGGGGAAGCGTTTGTTAGCTTTCGTCAGCTTACTTGGGATTCCGCTTACGGATTCCTTTCAAGATTCTTCTTACCACACGGCTTGCAAGATGCTCGAACAAAGGCGGCTGTTTTTGGTAGCTTGCTATGATGTCACCAGGGTCGAGTTTTTGCAGAGCGTCCTTAAAAGAAGAAAATACACCTTTCAACTATCTACCACGAAGTTAATGAGAGCGAGTCGTGTTCTAGTTGGCCGAATAGCCGGTTGTTACTAATTCAGGTTAAGTGTCCGTACAAATTAGTTAGAGATGCACAAGAATCAAACCGGCCCGGCTGCGGTGTCCTTGATTATTGAATTTATCGCCTCGGAAGACCGGCGTATCTGCACCATATTTATCGCGAATGGGATTGAGTAGATTGTTGTCTTTGACGTTTAGTCAGGCTGATGGGAAAACACACCTAGTACACAACTTCATGACCCAACATATTGCCTCTGTCAACGAAATCGGAATAGCAAAAAACGGGGATCAAATGGCGTCTACCAGTGTGGGATTAGCGTTCAAGTTCTTTGAAGTTCTTTGAGGTAAATGGAAGTTGAGGTCAGCCGCTGGCTGATGTTCATGAGCCCTGACAATAGGGGTGATGGACTATCCATCGTGCCTAATAATACAAACGACTTGCTTGTCAACTGTCAAGGCTTCCGCAGAAAGCATTTCTACGTGCATTGCTCTCTCTAAAGAGCCTATGAGTGCTTCCGTTATACAGAACTCACAGGTCAAACAGTTCCAGACGAGAATTGGCCATCGTCCGTCCTAATTTTTGTTCTCTTTCTGTGTCTTTCATAGGTTTCACTGAGCCTTTCTGATAGGGAGTCGAATGGGCTTAGAAAACGTTACAGATCTCTCATCGTGTACAGAGACTAAGTTTTTTTAACGTTCGACATTACGTGCTATTGAGGGTTTTTTGGTCTGATTAAACTGACTTCACTCGTTTGTAGATATAACAGTGTAATACGCCGGACGATGTGGAGAATATGCGGTGTTTCCATTCGTGTCTTCTCATGTGTATCTTACTGAATTCATTTGAATTGCCGTGTTACAGAACCATTGCCACCTGTGTGAGAAGCTGTTTCCGCCACAACCCTCGAAAATCTTAGATTATTTCATCCTGAGTAGGTTCCATTTGAATCTTCTGGTTGCCGACCACTGGACTACAATGTCCAGTAATCATCTTCGATCAAACTGTCGTTTTGACGTACGAACTCACACAGCAATATAGATATCTCCACTTTATTTGATAATTATGTCATCAATTAATTCCGGAACCGCCAACTCCCGTACATCCTCCGGCCTTATTCTCTTAAGGAGAACATTCAACTGATTGCACAGACGGCTCAGTGCAAACAACATGCGGCGTTGACGATTGTGCACGGATGTCCTTAGTCGTTGGTAGGCCAATACGGAAACAAATGTGAGCCCGTCGTGCATGCTGCCACGGGGATCTGGTCCGTGAATCAACCGAGTCAGCAGCAAGTCGACTCAATCACCTACACACTGCGTGGGTAACAGTGACGCATGTTGAACGGAAAAGGTGCATAGGCACAAAATTAAAAAGAGCGCCTTTTAAATGTCTAATTCGCAGGACACTGAAGTGTGCTCGTGCGCCAGTGTTGTAAACGACTATATATATATATATATA
>NW_008751746.1:212257-262135 GCF_000715545.1 Opisthorchis viverrini
TATATATATATATATATAGTCGAGATAATGACAATGTGCAGTAAGTGTAGCGAGTTTGGAATCATTATTGCCGAAGAGATTGATGGATCTGAGTAGGTCGCCTAACCCCAGGATTGCGTTCCAGGTGGGAGCGCAGTTTACTTGTTACAAATTGTCCGAGATGTTTTCTTTTCCGTGCTTTGGGAATCTTGGGTATGAAGGTCGCACCGCTCCGCGTTCGAATTCAACTTTTAAGCATTGATTCCGGCGGGTGTTAAGTTGTCGGACCCGAAATCAATCAATTCCGCATCTCGAGTGAAATTTGGGTTGTTTGTATGAACTCTTTCAAGGTCTTTCAACCACACTATTAGCAGCTCGATTGTATGAACTGTGTTAGAATGATAAAGTGTAAGAAGTGAAGGGATTTACTACTTCGAAATTGAGAACCTTATCAGCAACCATCTTTTCTGCCTTGTAAACAGATGGCAAGGCCATTTAATCGCTGCTGTTGTAGTGCTCTTACCACAGAGAAGTGTCATACTACTTACTGTAGAACCACGTTGCATCAGCATATCCTTTATGGTGGCACCCTTGTACATGGACCCATGATATGGATCGCGATTGTTGACCATGGCGGTCACATTTGATTATTACTGAATTAGATTGGTGCAGGAAGAGGTTGACGCGTGTAACAGCAGTTTCCGCAGTGAAATTTATTTTCGGCCACCAATTGTACTCGCACATTCGTGTTTTCGTTCGAACATTGCCCAAGCCCAGACAAGCACTCGAAATGCCGAAGTTGGGTTGGAACCGTGGACCTGCCGATCAGTAAGTTCGGGGCCTAACCACTGAGCTGCCTCAGGCCAATCCGAAAATAGCAGAATACGCTGACTTGTTAGTATCTTCTGCGGATACAGCGCGCGATGCTGAGCTGATCCTTGGCCGACGGATGCTTTTTTCTTCAAAACCTTTGTGGGTCGAATAAGATTTTCAAGTAAAAATGTTGCGTTCTGTTATATGTATGTCCGAACTCAAAATCAGCCAAATCTATCCTAATTTTGTCGCGATTTGTTTTAGCCTCCCTTCAGATGTTTTCAGATATGTTTTCTGAGAAATCGGGGCTGTCCGGTTTTCATCCTTCACGACATTCGATGAGGCGTTAAATGAATGCATAAAGGATAAATATGTGGTATTTGTAAGTGCAGCGAGTAATCGAGACACCAACGATGTTTTACGTTACGAATGGCTGTACTCCAAATGTGGTAAGTAGCCAGGAAAAACCAAGGGAAAGTTGAGGATTCTGAAGAAGTTAGTAAGCGGGGCATATTTGCTAATGACAAACAGTACACAAAGCACCGTCTCTCTGGTACGTTTTTTTCTAAGTAGGCAGAGGGAACCATTTCTCGGTCAACTCTCACCATCTTAGACGTAAGCATAGAGTGATCAGATCTTTGTACGATCGGCTTTCGGTGCATCGATGGCTAAACGAAGAGGAGTTAGGCATCTATAGGGTCTCGCTGAAGTATTGAACACCGTCGTGTGAAGTGCGGCTGTTTGTAGCCGACGAACTCTTCAAAGTACTTACCACTCAGGTCATATACAACTACCGCCGGAACTGTCGGCGGTAAGTAAGGGAGCGAGATGGCTCAGTCGTTTGAGCGTGAATTCACTGACCGGAAAGTCCGTGGTTCAAACCCGGCCTCTGCTTCTCGATTTCTCCTGTCTAGGTTTGGGCAACCTGGCAGTATCTCAGCCCTCGTGCTTCCTTCGGGTGGCATGGCAGTTAGGCAACAAAGGGGTGCTACGACTAATAGACTTTTCCAAGTGACGGATAGTTGTGTTTTATGGTGACAGCTGATATGCCTTCGGTTGATTATGCTTAGTGGACCCCTAGCCTCATGTTAGTATGTGTCAACTCGGTTCATTCACCTGTCCGCTATGATCGACGTAGATTACATCTAGCTAGTTGATTAGGCATCGTGAACCCCTAGCCGTATGTTAGTCATATGCGTCAGCTAAGTTTTCATTGATATAATATGCATCCACCGAAAGCCTCCACTTAAGTTGAGACTCAGTGTTAGACGCTGTGATGGGCTACTCACCATATGCACCACCAGCCGCAAACTATCCGGCCACTCCCTGGAGCCGGTTATGAGAAACCTGATATGGCTCGCCATTTTTAATGGAGAACTCTGCTGCAGTTTACCATTAAACTTGACCTACGGGTATAGGTCATCATCATCTGCAAGCCATACGTTCTCTAAACCTCGGAATATAAAGAATACATCCACTGCAATAACGATTCTCGAGGTCACAGAACACAAGATTCGGCGTTCGTCTAGTCGAACAGGAGATGCAAAGTGAAATTTAATCACAGAACTGTCTACTCATATTTTGCGTCCATGAGCACGGGCTCTAGGAAGCCTGGTGGACTATTTCAGCTACATAACAACCTGTAACTTTCGTCCATGGTCAGCGATTCGCGTTTTACAACAATTCATAAATCTTATTAGGGACTGTTTCCCGAATTGTGACTGATGACCTTGGAGATTCGTTCACTTAAACAAATCATCAATACAGAGAATTAGTAGAAAAATTCATCAGATATGGATCTTCTTGGTTGTGAAGTGGTAAACTTGAAAACCTTGCAATTTTCGAGAGGTCGATTGAATTCTGCGAATACCGAGCGGCGGAGTATGACACATCTTGGCAAGGTTGCTGAAATTACCGCTCTTTTTAAATTTGGAGTTGATTGCAGGATATCCTTTGTGATTCTGCTGCTGCAAAGAGGGTAACAACTGTCGTTGCCCTGTTAGTTGCGTTCAGATCATGTGACAACCTCAGGCTTAATACTTCCTCTGCGGCACAGTTTCTTTTGTCCTTGGATACATATTTCTGCGCACGCAAGTTCACAAGCACGATCCCAAGTCAATTCGCTATCGGATGGCGTCAATAGGGGGTCCCTGACCTTGTTATCTGTGGCACTAGACAGAAGCAGTTAATTCGACTTTCGTTTGTGCACTGGCTTTATATTCACATGGCTAGATGGACGGAACAAGGAATCGGTAAAATGAAGCCTTCCAAGATTTCTTCAGGAGTTCGACCCAGCTGACAACTTGTATCTGGCTTTATAAGTATTCAATCGCATCTCCCATTGTTTGTGCAATACCGGCAACGCTTCCTTTATGGTTTACTTTTCGCAGAGGTTCATGGTTTCAGGCATTCTTTGGTTTCCCCGCTTTCCTGTAGATGAAGTCGTAATTGTTCCGAGCTGTGTTGTTGAATAAATTTGACTCAAGTGTTGAAAACTGGTAGAGTGGAATTGTAGTCAGTAAACATTGCCTTCCAAGCCTCCCAACCATCGGGTGTTTGATGAAGAACAAGATAAGTTGGAACTCATGCGGAGTAGACATTTGAGCGGACGTCTTGTGAAATATCGACATCTATAGACGTAATACACTACTCATAAGGTTGCTGAAAATCCTTCGACTGCCCACGACCGGTTCCGCCCTCCTTGAGCCTAATCAGGTAGGCGCACTCCCCGAGTTTCCGGCAAAATGTTTCCGGCGAAATGTATTCATTCGCATATGAGACTCACCTGGAACCCAGGTAAAACTCTTTTTTTTACAATTTTTTTAGCAGTGCGCAGTATAACTGCAGCTAACCTTTTGACGGCAACACATTGGGTTTGCCGTTGTACACATTTTTTGTTTCATTGTCATAAAACCGTAGAAAAACTGAGGGCCTAATCAAGGAAATCAGGATCCTAGTGATGACATCAGACAACAAAGTATCCGGCTCTTCTGAACTCCGTTCAAATGTAGGGATGTGAAATTAGTCAAGCTAAGACTACACTAGCTTTTCTGTGAAGTTCCCTGTTTTGGTATCGTCCCTAGTTTTCAGTCCGTTCTAGGTCGTCCAAATCGCATTGACGGTCGAGATTTCATACGAGGTTTCAGAGTGAATCACGGGGATTATGTGCTTCGTGGATCGTAGTTTGCCTAACTCTTTACCAAGTGCTGTCATTCTGGGACTTTGTGTATCATGGCAAGCATACCAATATGTGAAAAAGTTACATGGTCCCATCATTTATGAGGCGTGTTTCCATAACTGCATGTGGCGCCTAGATTTTCTTCAACTTTTCTCACAGTTCTGATTACTTGAGCCTTTGCTTCTACTTAGGTGTTTATTCGGCGATGTTTGATCGTTTGAGAAGCACGAACCACGTCACTTTGTACAATTTTTTTGCGATGGTATAGAGTGAATCTGGGCTGTAAACCCAGGATATCACTGATAGCATGCTCCCTCGATTCGAGTTCATTGACCGATGCTCAGTTTTAGAACCCAATACACTATGTAAAGTTTTTGTTTTTCTATTTATTTCAGCATAAGCTGTGTTGGTTGTATTTCAATGGGTCGGCGCGTTGATTCGAAAGAAGTCATTGTGGTTTCCGATCGATTTCGAACTCGCTGGAGGCTTCGGACAGCAACTGTGGCTTTGATAGCCCTTGTTGCTGGCTTCCTACACTATGTGCATGTCAACTCGCTACACGAAAACAGCTTGTTCTTTTCACACCTGTCCAGCCGTGAACGCGAGATGACTTTCAGAACTGAAAGTGGATTTTACTATTCTTATTTCAAGCAGGTACTGTTGTTTATTTTTTGTGCCAGTTGAGGTCAAATTGAGCTCCAGAGAATTGCTATGTCAAAGCGCAGGTCACTTGTATCTCCCCTAATTTATCTGTCACCCATGGTCAGGTTCGTTCAGCATGGCAGATATTTGCCCCTAGCGCTTGTTTAAGGCAGCTGTTTAATGGAAGGGTGCAACACTTGAACGATTTTGCGCTCTGACAGTACCACCATCCGAAGAGACTAATTTTTGGTGATTAACTAGTGTTCAATTCAATCGAGCCCTGTCAGACTGTTCAATGTATCTCCAATCCAAGACCACACTATGGTCTGTTCGACATTTCAGTATACGGTCTGGAACGGCACAGGGACCTCGAACAGGTGGATAGGTCAACATCAGATCAAGCATACAGACTGAACTCAACTTCTTAATTTTCTTTTTGTTTGGAGGATAACAATTTTAGTGTAAACCTGTTGGAAAATTTGGTGGTTGAACCCATTTCCTCTTTGGCTATCCTTGCTATTGAACGCGGTACCCTGTGTTTCTCAGCAAATTATTGATGGAGCTCATCCGTAGATTGGTCATTTATTTACTTCTTTTGTCACTCTTATTCTCGCCTTCATTCACATTCATTCATCTGCCTCAAACTGCTTATCGTGAGGCTTGATTTTCTTTAGTATACTAACAAAGTAGTCATGGCCCGTGATAGTGGCGATCGCTCCACACTGAATGTTTGCCTGACCTTGTTGTCGGTGGTCATATGGTTGGCAACCAGATGTCGAATGTCGGCGAATGTGTCACCCGAGCCAACTCTTGTGAGAGGAAGTCCGTGCTAAAAGGATGAGTTATACTTTATCCCAAGTGCACGTTGATCACACTGCTATCAGCCACGAGCTGCCGAATGGTATGGTTACAGATTCGAATCTTTCAGCAGCTTTGACGAACCCGCTCTGTTGATTGCTTCCAAAATGAGTACTTGTCTTCAGAGATTGATTTCACCGAAAAGATCGGTACAGTCATCGTTATTTGAGGGGAGCTTGAGAATCGGGCCTAACACGGCATTAGCCGTGTCCGTTCTGACTTGATCTACATCTTCCTGGTTCCGGAACCCTACCAAATGGCTGGGTGATCAAGTTGAAGACTGAATACAGCCGATCGGTTACAGTAGATCGCACAGTATGTCGCCTTGAGTTCGGTTTCTGGAGCTGTAGCTCCTGTCTCCCATTTACGAGGAGCTGGATCAGAATAATGAAGGTGGTGATAGTAAATTCCATGTAAACCTCGATGATACGCGACTTTGATTCGATTCGATAAGACAAGCGAGTTAACGTTAATATTGAATGCGGTCAACATCTGTAATTTTAACCATTCTGGAGAACAAAAAACAAGTCACAAAAGATTCGGTAAAGTTTTAGGACTACCATATTTCATCGGTTTTCATTCTCCCGGACTCCGATGTCAAGGGAGTGTAGTTGAACTTCTAGTGTCCGAAAAACGTTTAATTGCGGAGTTATGTTCATTTAGCCTAAATGGAACATACCGAAGTTGTAGATTATTTAGAAAGTGAATAAGGCTCTCCAAGTAAGGTCTGCCCGCTCAAAGTCAGGCCAAAAGAGCCTGTTGGTGTCAAATGGGATGAATCGAAATTCAGCGAAATTAAGTGCAGTGGTTGGAAAATCGGTCAGTTGAACCAACAGTGAAAATGAATACAAACGGTTATCAAATGGATTCTTTGGGTACAGCCACTGCTATTAGCGTGGATAGGAAAGAAACTTGCTCGAATTCGCACCAAAATGAAAAGTCATGTAGATTTTATAATTAGTTCGCGCGCCATGTACCTGCGCAAGATCTTTACTGTACTGTAAAGGACCATGTGAGCCGAAATACTATATATATTAGAAAGTATTTCCTTCGTTTGGTCTCTATTCGTTCACACTGTTTAGTTGGTCTATCCCCTATTTTTGGTTTGACTGTTTTTAGTGGCTGGTGTATAGTATCAGTTGCGGTGTGTAAGCAGGTGTAGTGCGCTCAGTGGTTAGAGCGACTTTACTGACCGGATGGTCCGTGATACGAACCCGACATCTGCGTCTCAACTTCTCCTGTCTCGGCTCGGGTTACGTGGCAGTATATCAACCCATACCGCTTTCTTCAGGTGGCATGGCAGCTAGGCACAGAAAGGATGTTACTGATGAACGGTTGTTTACTATTATTCATTCTACCCAAACCTGGAGATCATCACATTTCGTATGGACATGCTCCTTTGGAAGAGATCACTCCTCACCAAGTGAAGCCTTCCATCAAAGGCTTTTAGGGCCCTCCAACGCATGTCTACTTTCGGTCGGTCCTTTCTGTTAGTGCGGTAGAAATGTGACAACGTACCCACCTAAATTTTAATGGGTCTATTAAAAGTAGCACCGCCATTACAAGTGTGATCCTACTGTGTTTTCAAGTCCGTCCATCCCGTTTCACAAGCTGATTTATGAACTGTACCATAATTACTTCGTGTAACTCAAACTATCTCCATTTTCTCACATTCATCTTGTTTTGCTTTTCGTATCAGTTGATCCTTTCCCCAACTTTGAAAGTCGGATGGAATTCCCTCCTTGCGGACACGCGAACTGAACATCCCAGATGCTGGAATGCTTCTCAGGGATCCCAAGGTAACGGTTCTCGTTTCCCTGGCCAAACACTAAATCTTCTTTTTTGTGACTCCGTGTAGCACTGGAGCAGTGTGGTCAGACCGAGTTGAACGCCATGCAACGTTTCAACCTCTATCCCGAACTGATTTTAGCCGTTGTCTATCGTTTGGCTCATACTTACGGGCTCTTGTCCCAAGTGTGCTACCGTGTGAATCGTGATATTCCTAACACTCCGATTGCTTTCGCAGTTACTCCGAGTCTGTTAGAGCAGACCAGATACAATGACTCGTAAGTTTGTGAATTATCAACATTCTTGTTTGCGGAAATTTCTTCCCTCTATTTACGATCATCCTCGTTTAAGCCAATAAAGGTTTGAATTAATGGTGTCCGGTTGTTGATTAGGCGCAGTTCTCAATATTTCACGCGCAATCTATTACACACTTTGTCTCGCTTAATCATTGTCGCGAGGGAATAGTTTAAACTGCAAGTCACCCCACCTCCTGCTCACTAACGGCGAGTGCTCGTGTATGATTTTGCTTGAAAAGTGAGTTCTTTTACGGAATTTGTGGAGTCGCATTTGCTTGGATTTGAGTAACAGTCAACGAATATCCAGGAAAGTTCAGGAAGACGTGTTCAAGGAGAAGGTGGATATTCAGTTTTTGTAAATAAAATGCATATGAGAGTTTTGCTTCCCTGTCCAATAGTCTGTAGCTTTTTTTCTAATAACTCCGCAGCGAAGGCATTCTTCCTTTCATTTGGTGCCGTCACCAGGATAAGGACGAAGATCCCGTGACCACAACCCTTTGAGAATGTGGATGTTCGGACCTTCCTGGAGGACTTTAAGGAGATTGCGGAGGCTGTTGGACTGGATACCGACCGGGGTAAGTTGGCGGCGCTGAAGACTTTCCTCAGGGGCTGGGCGAAGGCGTCCCTGGATGCAGCCAGAAGGGGCCCTCGGAAGATGGACTGGGCCGCCGCGAAGGAAGCCCTTGCAGCGGAGTTCGACACAACGGCTGACTGCCAGGAGGCTATGAGGTGGTTCAGGACGTCACTTGACGTTTTCTAATAAATAACTCCGCAGCGAAGGCCTTCTTCCTTTCACTAGTACTGACACACGAGTTAGTGTTGTTCATAGGACAACGTCATACAAGCCATGGACTATGAGATGTTCAATATCGAGGCAACGTTAGTCGTTGACCTCACTGCAGTGCGCAAACACCGGTGATCAGAGCACTTTCCTTTGAAACGATACCACTTATGAGTTATCAGGAAAAACGTCGTGGATTATTTCAAGAGCCTCAAAAAGCGCAGACAGTATCGGCACCAACAGAGGCCGCTAAAAGTCAGTCCTGTTCACAAAGAATCTAACATGAAAGCACTTATCTTACCGATGGACATTCAGTTATATCGGAGTGTCTTTTCTGTAGTGTCTACCGCATAAATCCTGGTCCTTCGCCAGGTGAGTCGCTCTTTAGCTGAGGACATTCTGGCCATTCATCATTTGTCAACTGAGTGTCTGTGGAAATCAAGTTACTTTCTGAAAACCGTAAACGTGTATTTCGGCTGGGATTCAGATGAGCCCCCCCCCCCCCGTTATCAACTTGGTTGACAAATGGTTGTCCAGTCATCAGTTCGTTCGAACATGAATGGCACTTAAATCTATGTGAATTTGTCTGGTAACTTACGTCATCACATTTGTTACAGAATTTTACTGGAACCTACGCAGACAGTTGGAGTGGAAGATCAGTCGATCGTCAGTTGTGTCGGTCTTGCGGAGCCATCTTATTTCTACATCGGATCGATTTTCTTCCTGGCCGCATTTGTTATCATCAGTCTTGTTTGGTCTGGGTGGTCCGTCGCATCTTCTGCATCCTCAATCCTTGACTCTCGTGACACACTTGCTTCCTATTGGTTACCTGTCTGGGGAGCCCTGCTCCCCGTGATGGCCTACTTCTTCAACCATCGGGAAGCCACTCGGGTCCAGTGGGTTCCGCCTTTGAGAGAAAACTTCGCCTATCCCTTTTTCACACTGCAGCAAGCTTGGCTGTTACACTTGCTGTCGAGTCCGGTGAGTTTTATCCAACCAGTAATTTGCTGCTTGAATCATGACTGAAAGATCGTGGTACAGGGGAAAAAACTATTATTCTTTCCGGTCCCTTGAATATCCTTCTTTCCCCTTCCGCTGAAAAATTGATCACATCGATGTCTGTCTCAATCGGTCCCTGAACCAATCGAATGAGAAACTTCAAGACTTTAACTCGAAACTTGCTTTAAGAATCGCCTGAAACAAATCTTCTTCAAACCCCACTGATGTGGTTATTTTTAACCCTATTATCCGCCCCATACTTGTTTACGGTTAAAGGTAGTCAGCTTACATCGGTTTTCGCAATTTAGAATGTCAGAAATCTGAGAAAATAGTTCACCGAACTCATGAGTGCTACGGTGAACTCTGGAGGGAAGCGGGTCGACAGACTCGAGTATGATGGCTGCAATAGGAGAAACAAGGTTGTGTTGACGGGAATCTCTGCTGAAATACACCTAAGTATCTCGTTTATAATATTTCTCAACTGAAGATCGCCTCATGCTTCACTGTGAACAATATCCAAGATGTCGAATGTCTTTGAAAACTTTTGGCTCACCACCGGTCTCGTCCTATCTGGGGCTCATGGAATAGACCTAGTCCCCAAATGTTCAAGCTCATTTCCTAATTGAACGCTTAATTTCACGATAAACTAACGGAGCCTGGAAGCTTGGCGACCAGCCAACCTGATCGATTAATCGGTTTTTGATGATGTTTTCCACAGTTTGCTGTACCTGTCCACTTTGGACCATTAGGAATACCTAAAAGTAAGGGCAATGTCACAACGAAATTCACTCAATTCACTCTTCTACTCTAGCTCCTCACCAGGCAGTGATTATGAATTTGAGTATTTCCGTGATCCTCGATACAGGTATTTATTACTTCACTCAAACCTTACACTGGCTACCGTACTAGTTTAGTGTGAATGAGTCCCCGTTAGCTGCGGCTTTGTACAGTTCACAAAACCTAACACCCAACTACAGTCCAGTTCATTTCAGACGGTTCGACCCACACACTTTCTTGAACTTCATCGTTTCAGTGACCACTTGTCTTTTCACCTTTGCCACGATCATACTGACCTGAATACTGGGTCAGTCATTTTTGGCTACGTTTGCTCTTGAACTATAATCCTGGTGATCCCAAGATGATGGTTCACCGCAGAGGGCCTTTGTCAGTCAATGTGATTAGCTTTCCTTGGTCCTGTCGTGCGTCACTATTCAGTCACTTAATTATTCTCCTGGATCCCTTTTACTAGCATTTTTCCAAATAAGCAGGGTTGTTCCATGAAAACGATCTGTCGCATCGGCCCAATTATCAGACCACCTGTCTCGCCTTTTTTCTGAAGGCTATTCGGCGATATGGCTGGGTGATTGAGACGTGAACATACTGGCCGTGGTTCGAACGCAACCTCCGAATCTCGACTTTTCCTGTCTAGGCTTTGTTTACGTGGCAGTATCTCAGCCCTCGTGCTTTTTTCGGGTGACGTGGCAGCGAAGCATCGAAGGGGTATTACCTAGGCTTTGTTACGTGGCAGTATCTCAGCCCTCGTGCTTTTTTCGGGTGACGTGGCAGCGAAGCATCGAAGGGGTATTACAGCTGAACAACTATCATTTTTCTTATGTATTCGGCGTACTCTGGTATCAATCAATTTCGTCTCAAATATCTTCGGCCTGATGATTCTTTGAAATATTCTAGTTACCCCTGTATATATTTATTAATTCAGTCACATTGGTGTTCTAGATCTGCAAAATCGAAACCCTTCTGGCCTCTTCTGGCCTTCAAATTATTATAGTCGACCAACCTACGCAGAGCAGTTAACGACTGAGGTTAAGGCATTGCGTTGTTCGCTTGTTCTTTTTGAAGAATTTCTGCTTTCGTTTGCATGATCTGCTTCCGCATTTCCCAGGAACCTTCTGGTTCTAGCAGATCTGAATGCACTTTTCAGTCGGGTATGATCAGGTGAATGTCGTCTTGATGGCCCCCGTAACGAAGGTGGCTATGGCAGCGACACTGACTGCCGTATTTGAAGTTTCTCTGTCTGCTAGTGCTTGGTCCTATCAAGCGTTAGCTTCGGATATTGTCAACATTACCACACATTACCTCACATCTGCCTCCACCACTCAAGAATGGACACAGATTTGTCACTCTGTCATAAGTTGTTGATGGAGCTACTCCGTCCAGGGCTATCGGTCCTATCGGACCACTCACCTGGGTTCAGACCACGCTATCGTCTGCACCAAGCTGCTTACAATGCGCTTCTGTGGAATTCGATCTAGCAGATCAGATGAAGCAACGATGACAAACTATTCAGGAAGTATTCCATGGCAGTTGGGAACCGAACGATTATCTTTTTTTATTTTTTATGTGTGCCTTTTTTACTACGGGCGCTGGTTTCTCGATGCACTTCTTGTGACACTTTTAAAACTTGTTTCGCATCGTTTGAGGTTCGTTTTTCTAATGCATTTGAATTTCTGGTGGGTGTATCTCTCCGTCTAGTTTTGTGACCTACGTTTTCCTGGGACTGTTGCTACGGCAATCCAGTCTCATTCAAAATGTTCACTGGGCTCTTGCTCACTTGAACTTTCTGTATCGACTTAACTTTATCAACGTTATTGACTATCGGCAGCTTACCTCGAAATTCAGTCTGACCACCATCAACAAAAGCAATCCAGATTAAGTTATCAATCCTCCAACGCTACAAGACACCTGGCGCCGATGGCTTGTACACCGAACTCTTCAAAGGAGATGGTGAGGTCCTGACGAGCGGTCTAACATCCATACTGCCGAAGATTAGGAGCGTAAATAGGTTACCAGTCGGATGGAGCTCCTGGACCCTCATGCCAGTTTTCAAAATGTGTGCAAGAGTGTTATGCGAAAACCATCGTGACTTCAGCCTGGTATCCCATCGGATCTAAGTTGCTCTCTGACATTATTTTTCGCACGTTGATCGATTATCTGGAGGGACAGATTCGTGAAAATCAAGCTGGGTTTCGCCCTGGTCGATGATACATCAACCCTATTTTTACCTTGTGACACATTCTTGAACATTCCGCCAAATCTCCCACGTTGGCTGTTCTTCGTGATATGAAGTCGGATTTTAACTCTGTCGATTGAGAGAAACTTTGCCGGTGTCAGAGGTGATCACAGGTGTGTGTTCCGAATTTATATCCCTTATGAGGACACTATATGTGGGCGCGTACGAGTATACGGGACGTTTTTGCCAGAGTTCACACGTCCAGTGGTGTAAAACAAGGCTGTCCGCTCTTATCTTTTCTACTCGACTTTGCTGTTGATGTGCTGCTTGAAATTTCTCTGCATGTCTCTGAAACCTCCGGAGTCGAAATGCTCCCGGAACGTTTGCTTACAGACATTTAGTATGCGGACGATATTGCTCTCCTTGTTTCAGATCCTTTCTAAATGGAGACAATTTTAAATAACGTAACTAACTCTGCCGCACGGTTTATCAGGTGCTTCACAGATGCAAAGTGTGTAGCGCTGCTGCAGGACTGGTTTGGATCAGTGGTTAGGGCGTGAATCTACTGACTGGAAGGTTCGTGATACGAATCCGACCTCATCCTCTCGACTTCCCCTGTCTAGGCTTGGGCAACCTGGCAGTGTCCTGGCCCTCGTGTGTCCTTCTGGTGGCATGGCACCGAAAGGGTGCTGCTTCTGAACAATTTTTTAAAACCCTATGATTGCAGACTAACCAACCGATAAGTTTGTTTACCTGGTAACTATATAGGTCCCGCTGGACTGCCTGGGGATGAGATTACTTCTCGAATCAGGAAGGCCAGTGCAGCTTTTGCCAACGGCTCTGTAGGTTACGCTGGTTAGAACGTGTTTCACATGCCAAGAGACCGTCTGTCCGCAGAGTTCTTTTCGCCCAGTCCTGTGCTGAGTGGAAGCGACCCATAGGTGGACTATATGTGATTTGGTAAATATATATGAGAACGCTAACCAGTAAACTCAGTCAGTTCGACAACTGCCACCTCACCGCATGTGGAATCCGGAGCTCAACCGATCAGTGGTTATTGCAGAAATGGCCTAATTCCTTTCAATGCGTAGCTACTCAGTTCCCGAACTAACCAAATACGCCATCACCCTCAAGTTTTGGTTGTATATCCCACACTCACCCACTTTCCGGATATCGATACTGTAGCAGCTGGAACAACTGTTCCTATGGCACACGGTTTTTAGCTGATAGATAGATTGGTTGACAACTGTGAGCAACAACATGTCGATTTGACAATGTCTGTCTGCTTTCTGGCTTTCATGTTTTCATTTAATTCGTTCGTATTGGCGCACCAATCCTGCATACGAGGGATGTTCCCAACCTTTTTATTCTTTGCGACATGTAGTACACGTGGTTTACCTACTACTGTAAGATATTTCTGTTTCACGATTCAGGTGGTGTGAATAGTGCAGTTCACCTGCTGTTATAGTCCTGGTCATTGGATTTTTAATTCACCCTCCTCTGTTTATTTCACAGAATTTCTTATGCATTCTGTGGCCTGACTATCCCGTGCTCCACTGTTTTGACGCCCTCGATTCGAGTTCGTTGGGTAATTCTGAGCACAATCTAGCAGGTCTGGTTTTGTGTTGACAATTATGTTGGGTGTTTTGGACTTAACCACTCTGTTATCCAGCACCCTTGTGTTAATCGAACGACGTTATGCCCGTCACGGAAACATGACTTCATTTTCACTATATGTTCTGCATACCACATGACAGAGGCAAACCATTCCACTCACTAATCTTTTATGTGTTCTTGCACAGTGGGCTCTGGTTTCATATTTGCTGTGGTCTTCCTCGTAGTTACAACCTACCGCCAATATGCACTGACGAACTTCGTTTCTCTCTCATTCTGGATGTATTTGTAGAAAACCACTCGCATATCTCCCAGAACTGCCTCGGTCTACTGTCTCCTGCTGTTGGCATTTCAACTCCCGTGGCAATTCGCTCAGTTTGCGCTGGCTACCCAAGTCGCTTCTTTGTTTGCCGCCTGTTGCATAACCGCGGCTGTCGGTTCGCAAACGTTGTCAGACCGATGCATACTGCTTGTCGACCGTGTCCACACTGTCGTGTTTGTTCATCTTCTGGCCTTATTGCTCAGCTTTGGACTACAGTTCGGCAATGGGCTGCTTATGTCTTCTGGCTATCCGGCTGGTTTAGTTGGGGTGGTTGTTGGATTACGAGTTCTGCGGAGAAAACTTTGCGCCGCGGCACCAACCAGTCGTCTGGAATCGTCCAATAAAAAACAAGTCTCTGGTTAGCTTGTCATTTCGTTGAAATAGTTCATCGTTCATCGTTTGTGTTTCTACCTTTGCTGCTTTTAGCGCACCAAATACCGTACTTCCACTCTGGGATTAGCCATTATCTTTCTCGTGCATAGAATTCTCCTTAAGGGGGAATTCTTCCCTCTAAACTATCACCTTACTCTAAAACACCCATCATTGTGTTCCGTTTTGGTTAATCGATTGCACGATCACTTCGAATCAGTTTGGTAAGTAACCAGTAAGAAAGCATGAGAAATACGTTGTCTTAGACGCAAATGGTTTCTCAGACCTAGTTTTAATTCACCGTAACGAACTGAGCGCAAACAGTTACACCGGTTTGGTGATATCAGCTGTTGCTGCTGCAATGGTGAATCTCTGCTGGATTTCCAAACCTCTAACCTTCATTTACAGCTCGCGAAAGGCTATTAATGGTTGCCAGTTTTTCACAGTGTCCCATCCCAGCACATATCATTCCGAGTAGTGTTCATTAAATCTTTTTTATCTAAGGTGTTGTGTGCGAGACCCTTTTCAACCTGGTGTGAACTCGTGTGTTTTAAATGTTCCAAGATATGGTACGTTTGCATGCTCCTTACCAAATTGTGCAAAAGTTTGGCACCATATATTTCCACGATTCCTGTCTTCAATCAGCTGTCCTTATATCGGACTTTCTTATTGAACTTTGCCAATTATATGTACATTTGTCTAACTTGTGTATTTCGAGCCTAGCTCAGCTTGTATCATCCATTGAATACTTGTCTTGAATAGAAGGCTTTAAGTGTTTGAATCCTGTAAGTTGGACAACAGCGAAAAATATCCAAGAAAAAGGATGACCGTCATTGCGTTTTGCATAAAATACAACATGAACCGGCGAAGCTGTATGACGCTACAACGCACGATTTCTCAGCGACCTCACGGCGGTTTTAATCACATTTCTTTTCCAGTACAGTCCGCTGTCGATCGGCCCTAACCGGGCGCAACCTACTGAAACGGGATCAGAAGCGGATCCATTCTGTAGGTGTTCTTTCCTGGATACTCCTAATAACCCGCCCTTGGATTAGCAAGTCAGCCGAAAGTTGATCAATTCAGACGATGATGGTCATTGTTTGACAACTCCCGCCATCCAAAACTTCCATCATTTGCACACCACAGAAATTGGAAACGGACCTATGACCTCGAGACAACTTCAACTCTCCAATTACCTTACTGCTAGATACACCCTATAGACTCAGGCACGACAGCTGGATAAAAGTGCTGAATGGCGCACATTTGATGTTTCTTCGAACATTGAGGAAAAGTTGTCAAAGCATATGTAAAGCTTGTAGGACAGATCAATAAAAAAAGTTCATTACCGTGCACCCTGTTGGTCTAAACCTAGTGGGCTGTTCGCTAAACGGATATCAAAGATGTCGTTTCCTAAATAATTTATGAAATCCCCCACATAGTACTTAGAAGTGGGTTCACATATAACCGACTTCCATCCCGTTTTACTTCTCGTTTACTGCAGATGGTCAGTCCACGTCACCATGTTCGACAGGATCAAGGCTTATGTTAATATTCTGGCCCCTTGCAGTCGCCGTGGGTTTTACTATTGTACCAGGATTGCTCCTCACCCGACTATTGTTCCCCGTCAGTGAGGAAGAGCATGATGGTGGACACATTCTTGATTTGCTTCGTGAAAAGTTGGACTTGAGTGGCCAGTTTCGCACTTTTCATACACGATTGTATACCTGTGCTCGCGAGTTTGATTTCATGAGCGTAAGTGAGGTCGGTAACTTTTTTCGTCTTCAAAGTTTCTCCCTTCGTTGCATTCATACCATAATAGTGTGTTTGCCACACTCATCCTTTTAGCAGATTTGGTTTTGTGCATCAACTCATATTGTTGTCCGGTTTTTGTGACTGGCCTCCTCACGGGAATGACTTCATCTTTGAACGTTTTTGTTCAGAGACGTTGGGTAGCAAAAGTTAAGCTGCGCTGACTCCACAGGTTGACCGAGGTGTGCCATGCGGTTCGGAAGAGTTTGTAAACAACCGGTGGATTTTGTGGCGAAGGCTTATCCAGGCTACCAGCTACACTGAGTTTCTGGTTAGAGAATGAGTCAACCGGGAAGATCATTGTCGACCATCGTGCAGCCAAGCCATCTGACAATGATGCATTTTAGCCAATCGTCGGTCCATCACAGGGTTACTACTCACTAGTATTGCCTCATCCATGTTTGACCGGAAATCAGAAGTCACTCGAAGGGTCCTGAATGCCGCAAACGTAAAAATGAACTTCTACAGAGACGATACTAAGCGCCCTACATTGGTGAACTGGAGGGATTGCCTCTCCGTATGTTGAACCAGGGACTGTTTGTGGGAACAAATACAACGACTTTACGGAAACCCACGTAGCTCAAACAGCTAGAGAATGTCGCGCCCAGAAATTAATGAAAGCTAAGCATACGCACGAACATCGAGCGCTAGTCAGCGTTTTCGGAACGTGCACTAGACTCAAGACACAAAGTAGATTTAGAAAATTCTGAGACGATCGTTACGGTTCATGCAATGATGGCCGCCATGCATCCCTGTGTGGACAAAATAGAAGTCAAGCGTATGGAGAGTGATTATTCGCACAGCAGAGTTGACCGTGGTGGTGTGCGGTCATCAGTGAAAGGTAGTCATCAATCTCGTCTATGTAGACCGAAAAATTGGTAAACAACACCAAATAGGAATCATCACTTGAGCCGGAGGTACAAGACCCCGAACCCAACACAGATTGGTGTAACTCCCATCACAATCTATCATTCGTGGTTTCCTAAACTGACCGAAAAGAACTTGCAGCACTTATCCAGTCTGCTAGTTGAAGAGTATCTCGCTTATTGGTTTTTTGTCTGCCTTGACATTCAGTCCACCTGGTGACCTGTTACGTCTTTTGTGTCAAAAGCAAAACGCTGATTGATGGCAAGTACACCGACTGTTTACGAGAAGTTCCTATAAAGAGATTTCTCGGTCCACTCCAGGCTTTTCTCATTGACTGGACATCGCAGTTATTTGTTGAACTGTTGTCTCTTTCCTGTTGTGTCACAAAGCGATGCTCTCGTCTGACTGGCAGGTAAGCTACGCGGTATTTTTGAGATCCGCTGCTAGTTGTCATAGTGTCCCTTCTAATGTGATTGCTGAACATCTCGAGTAATTCAAGATATCTTCAGTCCTACGGAAGACTAAGTGGTCTTAATTTGGCCCCCAGGATAGGGAATTCTTCCCAAAGAATTCACATTGTCTCGGTCGCCTGAACTCCATCAGGAACTGAAGAGTAAATTCCGCCCTTCCAAAAAGGATAAATTTCGTAAAATCTAGCCCCGCTACTCCAAAAAAGACTGCCTTTTTCTTCGGAAATCCGAAAAATTGAAAACTGGTCGTCACAGAAAGTGATATGTTTTTGTCCTAGGCGCTTGAACGCCAGGTTTGGCTGGGTTAATTATGTCTAGTGGGCAGTTTGGCACCGATCCAATCAGCTGCATATATGAACTTTCCGCGTAATTAAGTAGTCCCGTTGCTTGTGTGCGTGGATTAGATGCTGTTTAGTTCTAATAAGCGCTGCACCACCCCGGATATGACATTTAACTGGGTGGTCAACACGAAGCAAGTCCTAATCGCCAAGTGCAGGAGCACCGTTACGAAGATCGGTATAAAACACAATTAAAGCTGCGATTCGGGAGCCATGGTACATATGTGAACTCCCCTAATAGCGCAAGCTGTACTACCAGATATAATAGGTGAAACCCACATTCTGGCAACATGTTTTCAAACTACATCAAGCTAGCTCGGTTACTTGCTTTGTGGACTGTTTAAGAAAGGTTCGAAAAATACCAATGAAATCCTTCATCAGCGGGAGACGACAACAAAAAGAAGCCATGCAATCGCGGCGATAGTTAAGGAAGCACGATCTATAAAAAACGCCGCAATTAAACAGGAGCCATTTCAACAATTTGTCTGAAGCATCGATACAAATGTATGGTAAGATTCCTGTGGTGGTGCAATGTATGGCTGATTTCAAAGACCCTGTCTTGATAACGCATTATACACTAATCAGAAATACGCTTACACGAGTAAACTAGATTCAGTGTTGACTCTAGCGACCCAATCATGCCACATTTATTTGACAGTCAATCTTTTCTTTCCTGTTCAACCGTGTTCAGAAAGAGACAATAAAACAACCCCTGGAAACTGGTCTTCTACCAGTGGCTGTCCTGCTATCAGTCTGGGTATTCTGTGACGCTGCATGGACGCTATGGGAGCGCAAGATATCCCGACCGATTCATTCGTCGGCACCCAGAGAGAACATGGATTTGTCTTGTGGAACTGTGCGGATTCGAAGCATGTTCATCTCACTGTTTGTTATCTTTCAGGTGATTAGTCTAGTTCACCTATATGTATTTACTTGAACGTTAGAATTTTCTCGCTAAAGTATATTGACTCATCCCTCGATGAGCTTTCTGTTTGCGGTTTTCCTTTTCTTGTTATAAACACTGTTGTCAGTTTTACTTTCACGTCATGTGGAACACACCTATAGCACATCGAAGGTTGGCATTAGGATTTAGGAATTTCATTGTTGTCCTGCAAGTGAAGTCGATGTATGCGGAGAAGCACTGCACAACTGCTCTATCTTTATTGGGTAACATTAACAGTGCGCATCCGTATGGAGTTTCTTACCCGCGACGTCAGACAATTTGTGAGTTATTCCTCCTTTCTGGGCTGACACTCGTCGGTCCTGGGACGGTGATCAACGCTAACGGTAACCGAACAACGTACAAATCGCAGACCCCATTGTAGCAAACTCTCGACTACAACCTAACTCGAAATGATGGACGAGGAGTGCCACAGCGTACACACTTCGGTGATATTCGTGTTAACACTAAATAATTCACCTACGAAATAAATGAAAATTTCTAGGCAGATAGAGAGAGACAACCCTAGTTCCAGTTATAAATCAATCTACTTTTAATAATAGACCGTGTTGTATCTTGGTGGACGGTAGTGCAACTCTGTATCGGTCCCTTGGCTTCCTGCTCTACCCACTATGGGATATCGAAAGGCACGGTAGCTCTACACAGCCCTTTATGGAAACAAAAGGAAATTATCACAACTGTATTTATAGGGTAGTCACAGAGTGTTCCACAAAGTCGTGCCAGGATCTGCGTGAGGGGCGAGAAGCGTCGGGTCACAGGTGCTTGACTCGGATTGGCTGGCATTCTGACCAATCAGGGCATGCCTTCGTTTGGCTCGTGTCCTGCACGTGACACATCCGTCCAAATGATGTGATGCTCGGTTATTAGGGACGGATGGCCTCCGTACAGATCGGAAGTTTCCTTTCGTCTGGGTAACAGCAGTATATATTTCTATCTGCATATCGGATTTTTATTTCCCTTAAGTGGCAAGTTTCTTCCTAAATTTTACTAGTTTCAACTTTCTTATTGAGTAGGTTGGTGACTGATGATTTCAGATTGCACAATTGCCTTAGCATCAGAACCTGACAAAATACGATTTCCCGCCACATGACTACGAACATAGCTTCTCTTACAGAATATGTTTTCATAAAAAATTCCAAGTTTCCCCTCTTGGGAAGAGGGAGCATGACATGCTCTCTGACATGAGATGGGAAAATCCACATGTACTGCACGGCTTGCATGATGATGAGATAGAATTTCCGAGTTTTGTTTACAATGAATGCCTCAGACGATCCTTACCCCCGTATCTTCGTGGCGGACACAGAATAGCGCAATGGGATGAGCTTCCGTATCCCCCGTCACTTAGGTTATTTCGGATTACCGGGTTTTCTACAAAAGAAAATTGAAATAATCATTCAGCCGTGACACCTCGGTGCTTAACTACCATAAAGCCCGAAAGAAGCATGAGGACTGGGATGCAGCCAGGTTGCCCAAGCCTAGACAGGAACCGTCGACATACCGGGCTTGAGTTCGAACCACGGACCTTTTGGTCAACACGTTCGCACCCTAATCACTAGCTCTCTCGAGCTCATTGAGTTTCCTTCATTTATAAGGACCACATGAAGAAGTATTATTAAGTGACAACGATCACGATTGTAATTATGGAATTATTATTGTGCGTTGTTTCGCTTTGTTGTCGAACTCTATCTATCATTGTCAACCAATGTTGAAATCGTGAATTATTCCAAAGAACTGCACTACGTGCGCCCTAGACTGAAACGTTCGCCAAGCCAAGTTCGGTCCAGTCGGCAAGAGTTCATCCACGTGGTTGGTTAGCGTCTTCATGACAAACTGCCTGAAGGAATAGTCCTATGATAAGTCTGTTCAATGGCTTAGTCCATTATCATTATCCTGGAGAGTAAACTGTCCACTTAGAAGAATATAAAGCGTATTCTTTCGACTTTGCTTTCCTGAGGTTTGCGGTGCCTATAAGATTACGTCCTCGTGAGAAATGTCTGTTCTTGTGGCTGGGGTCCTTGAAACAGCGACGTTAGAACCATTTTATTGATTTTCGCAAATGTTGTTCCTCAAGCACGTGTCCCTCTATTCCGTGTCTACCGTTCTTCGTTTACTCAGTTATGCTTCTTCTCCATCATGGCCATATTAATCATGCGGCTAAAACTGTTCTGGACGCCTCAGCTGTGCCTGTCGCTTGCCTTGTTGGCCCAACCGTTGCGATGGAGTCGGTTGTTTGACAGCGTTTCCCGTGCGCGTGAATTTCCAAAATCCCAGGACGGATCTTTCTCTCCGACTTCTCGGAATCGTTCGTCTCTTGCAGTCCATTTCCTGATCGTCTTGTTGGCGGCCTACATAACGGTACCTGGGACAAAGAATTTACAAGTATGTGGTTCCAACGACACCTCTCTTCGCTATATTGTCTCATCCTTGCAGTCTTTTAAATGTTAGTTTGTCACGTGTTGTTCTGGTTAATGATAGGTGTCGATCCCACCCGTGAGCCTGTGAATGCCAGACAGGAGTGAAACAGCTCAGTGGTTGGAGTAGGCAAGTTGCGTCATAGGCGCCTCTACTCAGATGGACATACGCAGTTGTACTCGAGATGGCTCAGTGGTTAAAGCGTCAACTTAGTGACCGTAAGGTTCGTGGTTCTAACCCAATCTCCGCCTATCGACTGTTCCTGTTTAGGCTTGGGAAGTCTGGCAGCATCTCAGTCCCCGAGCTTCCTTCGGGCTAGGCTTACAGCTGGAGTCATGTGCAGTTGATGCTGTTTGCTTGCACTTCCTCATCAATCAGGCTGTGAGAGTATTGTCAGTTGCGAATGTCATGGTTGTACAAGAGCTAGGATACTGCCAAGGCGCCCACATCTAGACAGGAGAACAATTATGGTCATCAACCAAAGCCTTTGACTCAAAAGCCTAACCACAAGGCAGAGGTGTTGGGTTGAAAATGTAAGTACATTACCATTTTTACGGAACACGTTGCCATACATGTTCCAACTCCCAACCTGGAGGGCCAGGAGACTGTGTTCGCCAGACCTCTACCCATGGACCAACCTGATATGAGAGACTCTGCGAGTGTCGCGCTGAATGGGTCGCCGAGGTACACAAGCCGCCACACCACGGTAAAGTCCAGTCTCATCGTGACACTGATGATCATTAGGCCGTGAGTGGTTAAGCATGTAGACCAAGCGAATTTCGGTTTTTTGCGCATCCCGGTTACCATCGGCTCAGACCATCTGGAAAGTAGCGACAGTTGGTTCTAACAAGCAGTATTATTTTACTCCAGTAATCACAGTGGTTTAAATACCCTTGTTGGGTCCATCACGATTTTCAGTAACCACTTGCCTACTCTTTTCACCTCCGTTCTAGGCCGAACTTGACATCCGAGGACAGTTCAGCGCCTATGACGACGAAGCATTACTGGACTGGTTTCAAAGTTTACCACCCCCCAAAGAAGATGTTCGGGTGCCTTGGGTCATTGCTGGCCCCATGTCAACTCTCGGCGGCCTGCGCCTCATGTTACCAGCTACTACGTCCTATCCAAGCACTCAGCTTCCCCCGAACGATGGTCGCACTTGGGCTGGCTTTGCGTTCACCAACCATCCGCACTATGAAAATGCCGAGCTGCGACGACGAACCGTACTAGCGTACGCAATTTACAGTCGACAGCCCATAGACAAAGTATGGCACATCTATCGTCACCAGTTACAGGTACGTTCGCCCTTTGTTTAAGTCATGGGGCGAGATGGCTCAAGTAGTTTGAGCGCGAACTTAATGACCGGAAGGTTCGTGGTACGAATCCGACCTCTGCCTCTCGAACTTCCCTGTCTAGGCTTGGGCAACCTGACAGTATCCCAGCCCTCGTGCTTCCTTCGGGTGGCATGGCGGCTAGGCACCGAAAGAGCGCTACAGCTGAACGATTATTGTAATTAGTAAAGTCATGTTCCTGGTATTTCCTTAGATCTCGCATTTTGTGGACACCCCGAAAACTTATCGGGGCTTCTGTGTTAAGCAGTGAAATAAGCTTAAGACGATAATCTTTGCACCATGGACTCATGCGCATAGTGTTCCTTATTCTTTCACACTGCCTCTTAAACTAATGTACGGCGTCGTCAATGGATCACGTTGTTTGAAGTCTGACAGTTTTTCAACCATCTGTTTCCCACACAGGCCGACTTTGTTATCGTGGATGAGCAACACTGTCATCCCCGGCAAGGTTGCAGTAATCCAGAACTTTACGACCTCATCCTACCTCAACTCGCCGGACGGCCCGCTTTGTGCGAATCCCTACAAACAAACGGTGCGCATCACCGAGTGGTTACACCTTCATCGTGGAAACCTTACTTCCAAATAGTCTATGTGGATATGAACACCGGACGAGTTGTTTTGTTTGTCAGGCGAACACCGACAGTCACGTATTCTTGATCTGTTTTTTTTGTTGTTGTTGACGCATTTGTTCTGTTTTGTTCACTTTTCAAAGAGTTTAAGTACAAGCTTGTTATTTCTCATGATTACTTTCCTTACAAGAAGTTACATGAAATCCATCCTGGTTCCCCTATACCTAATTGTTCTCGAGCTACGCGCGGTGATTATCGTCGGCTATTTTAGTTCTGTAAAGCACTTTGCAACTATGGACGTGACTGATAGTAGGAAGTTTGTCCTAAACAAGTGAATAGCGTCGTGGTCACACACAGGCGTATGAGGGATCGTATTACCGGTCTGTCTCATCGCATTCGAAAATGATGGAGGACAGTGCGTTTTGGATGTAAAAGTGAGGTAACCCGCGTAAGCTACTTGATCAACATTTGAGGGAGGTGACAACAGAAGACGGGTCAGTGATCTTTTCCTGAGCTGAAAGAACCTTGTCTCTCGCATCTCAAATTGGCTCAGGTCGGATCCTGAACTTTCAGTAATTTTTCTTAAACCGACAATAGGCTGTTTATAACTGTCCTCTCCATGATGTTCATTCGTGTCCATTTTCGATCCGCACTCTCCCTTCTGAACTTTTCTAATTCCAGTGGTCTACGAATGAATTGTTGTTGGTTATATTCGAATACAGACAGCACTTATCCGAAGAAACGTCACTCAGTACTTCGACGTGTTTGTTAACTAGAGGTTCGCGCTGGAAGTGAATCCGGAGAAAAACAGGCCTGTCAAAACTCCGTATTTTAACCATCAGAAAACACGAATATGTGAAACAGGAACGACGCATCACTCGACTGGATGCCTATATTTCAAGAGGAAATGAAGCTCAGGATGGCTGTGCTTAGAGCGAGAACTGGAAGGTCCGCGGTTCGAAGCCGACCTCAGTCTCTCGACTGCTCCTGTCCGGGTTTGGGCAACGTGGGGGTATCTCCGCCCTCGCGCTTCCTTCGGTTGGCATGGCAGGGCTACGTCGCACCTATCCTGGTTCATCAGCCCGGTTTATGTATGTATGAATGCAGGTTTCGTTTCTCTTGTATTCGGTAAATGGACATACTGGAGGAGTTGGTATTTAAGAACAGATTTGAGAGTGTAGATCACTTATTTCAACCATGACATCAAGTTAAGACATTAAAAGCAAGATGAGACTAATTTTGACGCCTTTTCGGCTTCCTCATTTTTTTGTCCATTATACATTTCGAAACGATTAAAACTCACCAGGTTGACGTGGTGAGTTTTGATCATCTGATATTCCTGTTCGAACTTGATACTCAACTCTGGCACCACGCGGCTGACTAGCTCACACTTGTGCAAGTGAGCTTGAACGGCAAATATGAATTTTGTGATCAGTTTGGCTTGCCGTTCAAATCGGATTGTTGAAGTCTGATGGCCGCCTTCAATGGATCCAGTCAGCACAAGACCAGGGGTATGTTGTTCACCCAGGACGGGTTACATTTATTGTACATTCATCGATTCTCGTTTCATTAGAGGTAAACATCCGTATGTGTAGCCAGCAGCTCCCTAGTTCTCTGATCTGCAGTGAAAATGTTTCCGAAGAGAGTCAACCATGCGATAAAGGACTTTTTATCCTATTCTGGGAGGATGAACTCACTTCGGGGGTTATGTATTTGATCCTACATCACTCCACACAGAGAATTGTGGGAGCATCAGGAAGTTCTCTTAAACAAGATATTCGTATCCATCGACTGGGTTCGTCTTTTGATATAAATATGGAGTTGTGCATAATGTGCATAGTTTTAAATAAGCTTCTGTTAACGCTCCAGAGCAAACCGCCTGTTTTGTCCAGTGGCTTAAGTGTCTTTACGAATCTCCTGATCCAGTCCTTCAAAGCGACCCCATTGAAATATTAGTTTCTATCCTAATACATGCTCATCTCGTAATCTAACACCAGTATCGACCAACGACCACAGCCCACGGTTTCCAAACTCTTGGTGGTGAAGCTTTCAAAATACAGTTCACAACATGATAACGTGAGATATGACTCGATACAGACGAAGAAAGTGTTTTTGGACCTTTCTGCCTCCCAGGCTGCGTCCCGTGCGATTCCCCTTGCACGGGATAATCACAAGTAACCAACCTCACTGGCGACCACTTTCAAACCGAACTAGCAGGGTCTCTGAAATGATGACTATGGCTCACATAGTATGCGGGACCAATCTCGCTGATAGCGTCCTTCTACGATATGATGCTTAGACACGTTTACTTCCGAGGTGTAAGGACCTCGTTCTCAATAAGTTTCATAGGGACCTCAGGTTTTCTCCTTTCTATTTATTACCAAAGTGACTTTTACGTTGTATGACAATCAAATTCTGGCGTATTTCTGCCGATGATGATTCTGTTTCAGCCAGCACACGAAACATACGTTGCACAGGCAACAAACTGTACTACACTTATTTATATTCAAAACAGGAAGCCGAAAGGGTAGCACAGCGAAAGAGGAACTCAATCAAACTCAAGTAACAATGGTAATATTCTGGATTTAAATTTGACTCTTGTGAGCTAGTTCGATACATTTAGAAGCTATTGATGTGTCTTGCGCCCTGACCTTTCGCCTTGCCACTAACGATGTGTTCCCACCGTATGCACTATAGGTTGTACGCTTCATGATCGTTCAACGTAGGTACAGTCAGTACTTGTTTTTCTAGGATATGCACGACCTTTCCAGGGGTGAGCAGCCTCACAGAAATCTAGCGGGGAATGCTTGCCATGGGCTCCCCTAGAGAATGGTCCTTCCAGGGTACCCTAGGGAAGAATGTAACATGCGTAATAAAGTTTACGCAGACAGTCCCGTATGGATACAAAGGAGAATCACAAGCACAGATCATTAAGGAGACTTCCCATCTACATCAGGTGGAATACACTAACCAAGGCATTTCATGAACACCGCTGTCACATCCGCCTGGGAAACGCCGGTTGAGACCACGTTTTGCTTCTTTGAAAAACATCAACCTGGATCTGTGATAGGGAACGTTCCACTGATATCTTCCGGTGAAGAATGAGCCAACTACGTGGAGGTTTGTCAATATCTCTGTTTCCGTTCAAAAGGATTTGTCCCTCGAAGCAGGGTTGCAGCGGGAAAAAACTCCCTACCTCAAAAACTGCCCTCTCGATGAATGTGTTTTCTGTAGGGAGTACTACTTCGGGAGTACATTATGCCAACTGCCTGCCGAATCTCACTTAATTAACGCATGGCACATACTTGTAAAAGGTAGAACTGGAACAAAATAATTTGTCTTCTGTTAAGTAACTACCAGTCCATTACGAAAAAACAGTACGGAAGTCGTGGCGTCAATGACTTTTTTAATAGAAAGGAAATTATTCTGTACAAAAGTAGCAGTGATATCACAAGTGAGGACTAATCGTCATCATTCTCATCCTCAGATAACGAAACACGAGACACCACTCGGCGAGAAGGCTGTGCGAATTTCCCATTTCGGGTTTTCTGTTGTCTGACAGTCTTCGTGACTGAATCCACGATGGGCCCCTTCTGTTTCCGACGTGGTCTTTGTAGACACGGAAGCTCAGTGGGCTCGTCCAACTTTAGTACACTGTCTGACGATTCCGTTTCGCTGTCGCCAATTTTTGCCTTCTTTACCAAGCTGCATACGGCCTTGCGAGCACGTTTACTAGGGAGAGTAACCTGGAAAGAAAAACAGCAGCGCAACGATAGTCGCAGAATGGACCGTGTGGGAATTCAGTCAGAAAGTCCGATGCCATGAGCTCTCATATAAGTCTGTTCACAACACATACGAGTCGAAACATGGTGGAGAAACACCGAAGTGAAGAACACCACCTGGCATCAGTGAGCTTTGGCCAATAGAGGACTGGCTTGGTCGCCAGTTGAATTGGTGCAATATAGAAGTAAACCTACAAACTATGGGGCAATTTACAAAGACTGCGCCTTTCAGAGGGTTGGAAAAACGACGTGCATCTGATTAATACTCGTAAGAGCGAAATTCGTGTTGCAAATTCTCAAAAGTATTCCGGTCTCTAGTGCTAGAAGGACGCCAGTTTTCCACAGAACATTTGTAGCGACACAGCTTGTTTCATTTGTTCGATCAAGTTAGTGGGTATAGTCTTACTTACGGTGCCTGCATCGTTTACGCCAAAGAGGATGTCCGCACCCACCATTCAGACATATTTTTACACGTTTTATAACTGACGTACATTATGAACGCTTGCGCGGCTTTATTTCTACTGGAATTCAACATTAACTTGAACCCTGGATTCGGTACTGCTTTCAAGGCCAATTGAAGCATTGGACAGCCTGCTGGTGGTTTTGCCCTTCATGAGGCTAATTAAGTGAGTTTTAATGAGGCAGGTTTTTTCATCAGTACTCAATAAGGCGCAAGTGATCGATGACGATATATCCTGGGTGCACACTGACTACCCCGTTGATCAGTCACCCTTAGCTGAGTGGTTTAGATTCCAATCCGAAAATTTCAGGTCCGGAACGTTCCAGTGCTTCACCAGACGCACATTCATGACCACGCCGACCGAGTACAATAGCTGTACTGTCCAGCATAAATCGTTTTCTTCTGCAACATGGAAGTGAACACTGAAGTGAAGCTTCCAAATCTCATCGCCTACAAGTGGATTTCCTTCTTGGATCAACGAAAGAAGTATATCTCACAGGCGCATGATTCAAATAAGTACAACTAAAAAACTTTCGATCATTCGCGGGACAAAACTCATACGACCTGAATAGTGTGGCTCAACCAGGCAGTACGAGCGTGAATCGACGGAAAGTAACCCGCCATAAACCGTTGTATTCCACATAGTAAGAGTTACATGGGTCCTAACTACGCAAGATGATCCCATGGTGTTCCACACACACAGCGATCGGTACTACGCAGGACTACCCGGAGAGAGGAAGGCTTACGTCCTCCTGGTTGTCACAAAAATCTATGCAGCATGCTATTGACAGCTAAGCTCGAATTCTCACGGCCTACTGCAATGAATCCTCTGCAATACAGTTTGTTCAACCTAGAGAATGGATGCTGTCGCCAGTGGCAACAGCAGAGAAAAGAAGATAGACGATTAACCCGATTGATTGGTTATTCACAACTCGGACTAACCAAAGCACTACAGGACCAGTTTCCGAGCAGTGAGCCCATCTAAAGACTCTAATTTCACCTTTCTGAGGGAAGCCCCTCAAGAGAAAAGAGCGAAGCTGCTTGACACCCACAGGGTTCGTTTTTGAAACAGCATGGGTGGTGTGAATTTACGCTGCGGCCATTCAGCTTGCTGCGCCTGCGAGCTTGTTTCTCTGCATTCCCCCACAGGCTACTGTTCGTTCGACCAATTCTCTGCACTACCGGCTGGCTGATCGTCTTACTCTTTGCAGGCTTGCTAGTCTGCTCCATCTCACTTTCATACCACAAAGACAATGCTTGTTAGTGCTGTACTTTATTCTGTAGTAAAACTTTTGGCAACGAGAACGGGTAACTGTTACAGATCGGTCCCACGTGAGTGAATGCCGTCGCATGACTTACATGTGTTTACTGTTATTGAGAATTTCCTCCAATAAATAAAAATGAATGAATTGGGACGGCTTAGATCCCCATAATGAATGGTTCGGAAAATAAAAGCGATTAACAGCTAACTACGACCAGTATTTTTCGTATGCACTTGAGTTCCGGAACCACGATGGTTACCACCAATTCAACCGCGCGTCGAGACGAGAAAGCGGTAATATGCCGTATAAGGGATGGTAGAATTTGAGGGACACGATTGGTCCAATAAAAAAACGCAGGTGTAATCCCACCCGGAAATGGTTGACAAAAACGGACGCTTACCTCATCAGGTGGTTCGGTGGAAGGCGATGAAGAGTGGATGGCAGGCGGCTCTGATGGACGGAAGAATTTCGTGATCAACAAATCTGGCTGGTCACCACCCATGAACCGCTTCTGCTGTCGGTTGAGCACAGCCCGAATCATGGACTCCGTTTGCGCGCGACGCCAACCGAAAGTTGATTGGGCATATTTGTAAACAATTCAGTTAAGGAACCTTTGGGGTAATTACTCTATCTCTATTTGTTCGTAGTGTGATATTTGGGTTTTTTTAGGAGATTTAGTCCTGTAAGTAAAGTCAAGCTATGCTGAAAAGCCGAGAAGCACTGTACAGCTCTATCATCCTTATTGGGCATCATCTCACGAAACTCCGAAGAGTCCCGAACCCGCGACCTCCTGGCCAGCAGTTTGAACACTTAACCGTTCGGCCACGAGTGGCTGATCAGCGGTGTGATTAGCTCGCACTTAGACAGGATATAGCGCCACTCATCCTTCAATCACAGGATCCACATCACGTGGTCACACGTGCTGACTGGCTCCTCGAGCAAAGACTTAGATGGAAGTTTCACTCATCGAGTGAAGTTTATTCTTCCACTGAGCTACTCATACATTGTTGGTAGTGTGAGGATGAAACAGTCTACAGTGCTTCTCGGCTTTTCAGCACAGCTTGGCTTCACTCACAGTACGAAATCTCCTCTAGTTCTGTTTGCCTACACCTCAGTTTTGCACTGCCTCGCCGATTGGCGGACCGAAAGTTCGCCTCTTATAGTATACACACACTATATTACAAAAGGGCGTTATCCCTGTAAAGTACTCCTAATGAACCTCACAAATTTCATAACCACATCGATTTCCGTTGCATACATTTCGGAGAACCACCATACTAATTCTTCGCAAATCGGGGCATCCATCAAGTTAATGATGAAAGATAGATAGGATTCGACGCAGCCACCGGAAAGTCAAAATCCAGTTCAAGTTTAGCAAGTTGAGGTAGCAATCATAGTCAAGCGGTTTTCAGCCTAAAGTGACCGAAAGATAGAGTCGAAAAAGATCATTTCCTAGAATCAGCAAGTCTAGTCACTGTCACCTAACCTTTAGTGAACCCAACCAGGTGTTGACTTCAAAATTCGTTCCAAACTGAATTCCAGCCAATTCTTGTGAAGTTTTTGAGTTAGTTAAGAGTTAACGTTCACTGCGTAGCACTCCTTCGTCGACTGTATTGAAGAAAAGTCTGTTGAACACGCCCCTCCTGAACGGATCAAATGCTCTACGTATCTCAGCCCGTAGCTGTAAACTGTTGCTAAAGTGAACTAGGAACTCGACACCCATCGACATCTTCTAATAAGATACCAAAAAATTAACTCATGCCGTTTACACCATGAAAATTAAAATTTACGTCGATTACCTACGAATTATGTTCAACAATCAGGAATGTCAGAAAAACGCCATTGAAAAAGCGCTTTGACTCGTCGGAAACTGTAATCAGGCCAACAAAAGGCCGAACCTGAATCGTTCAAACAGAACGAGATAGCTCCCCGGGTTGAGGCGCAAGATGGTAGATTCATGGTTCGAACTCCATCCTGTCTTTCTTATTCCTCCTATCCAGGGTTTGGTACACCGGTAGTGTATAAATCCACATGCCCCTTCCGGGTGGTACACCAGCTACGCGCCGAAAAGGTGCCACATTGGAGTGATTAATTATATTACTGTGTTCGGTAATCCCAAGAAAACAATAATCAACCCTCCTACGTGGATAAGGGTTGTTTGGTCTTGTAGTTGGATATCTTCCAACCCCCCCCCAGGATCTCACACAACTTTGTAGCTGAAGCTACACGCTATGCTGAACTTTCTACGTGGACTACGGGGGCGAGAGTTAGTGTATACGGTGGTGCTAGCAAAACATTCAACTCCACCATGACATGGAATGGAAAGTTAGGGTAACGAAAAGGATATTTGACCAAAGATTCCACATTTGGTTCACCCCATGACGGGGTTTCGGGCTTACGAAGGACATTCGGACGCAGATAGGCCTCCACAATCCGCGGATCCGGAAAACCTGGAGTCAGAAATAATCAAGAAAGCAAGATTACTGATGACCGGGCTTATAAAGAGATCCTCGAATACCTTTTTCGCGCCATCACAACTAACCTTCAGGTGGACAGAACTTCAACCACTTCTTGCGAACCTGGCTTGTAAGCAGTGACTTTGCATCGCCCTCAGCAGCGACTTTCGAAGCAGCACGATACCAGGCACTGAAAAGAAAATTAGGCTGATAAGCAAAACACGAAGAGACACTGCAAGAGAGTGACTTTGATGATGTGACTTGATGGAAGGCCCCAAGTGATCTAGACACATTGTGTCATCATCAAAACACTGCTCCACAGCCAAACACCCTAACCACTCTATTATCACTTTATTATCATCATCAGAGGCGGCAACATCAGTGTTGACACTGACGCCCCACTGCCGTACAACCATGAAGTTCATCTGATCATACTTAAGCCTGAGTGAAAAGAAGAGAAAAAGAGTGGGTGAGAGGGTGCTGGCCTATGTCAGGCATTTCGGGATGTCTACACCTCCAAGTGCTCAATCAGACAATCTGGAAGCAAACTGACAGCATGAATGCTGGTGATATCGATCGGCCACCATTTCTTCCAATGTCTTCAGCCAAGCGCAAGCATGGTCACGGGGACCCCATCCAACAACATCCAAACTCTTCATAATCTCTTTCACACCCTTCTGCCAAGTCATAAGTTGTCCACCCCGCGGTTTGCACCATTCTGAAGAAGGCACGGAGAACAACACTCGTCACGGTAGACAATGTTTCGGCATGTCTAGTACATGACCGAGCCACCGCGGTTGATGGAGCTGGATGTTTTCCGCGATTCCAGTAGCTGATGTACAATCAAATACCCGTTTTCCAATGACTTCATTCCTAATCTGCTGACGCCACCCAAAACCAGCAACGCTGCTGACTTGAAGACGCCTCATATCATCTGTTCGCAGAGGCCACGTCTCACAAACATACAACAATATAACCACCCCATAGCTCCAGTTAAACGTCCAAAGGTAACCGTGAAGGAAACAACGCACTAGAATTAATGAGCACGAGTCTATGTGAGCTCTAGACACAACTGAAACAGCCAATAAACAGTAGTTTTCTGTGGAACGAGTCAGTATTTTTGTCGACAAGAAGGCGGAATGACGAAAATGATCTAAGTCCACCAGCAGCTTACTACCGGCTTCGCTTTATTCGAAGTTCATCCTCAATCCAACATACTATTTTAGTGTATAAATGAGTGCGTTCTAATCACCATCTGACCGGACATTTTACCTTCAACTTGCGTCCCTGCCAGAAGCAGGTGCGTGAAGTTCATCCTTTGGAAATCAGATAGATTGGAAATTTCATCTCACTGATTCGGTATACGTAATGGACGCGTTGTCAGCACCTGTTTCAAACACACATGAGAATTTGTATCCTGCTAAACAAAAGTTGGCGTCGAACCGTTAGACCCTACAGTTCCAAACTCAAATCAAACAAAGTCGTAGAAAGCACCGAAAATGAGGGAATTCCAAGGGCCAACGAAGCATGGGAAAATCTCAGATCAATAGCGGACCAGTGAGCAAGAAAACAACCGCGATTTCCGTCGGTCACTCGCGATGGAAGTACTACATACCCTCAGCTGAACCATACAAACGCAAGCATGAAAGAAGAAAACGCTCAAAAAACAGCGTATCTCCTACAATTGCGAGGAAAAGCTTGAAACAAATGTCCTGGTCAACACCTAATGAACCCACCTGGGTCACTAATGTCACAACAGCACATAGATCATTAGTGCTAGGGTACAAAAAAAAGCAGCGTAAGAAGCGGTACTCACGTAAATCGTTCCAACGGCTCAACTACTCTGGCGGCGAGGTCGGCGGTTTCAGTTCCTCCAATCAACGTAGTGCATGCGACGTTACCCGCATTTTGGTTGATTTCGCCGAATTCATTAAGAATTTCAACTGCAGTCACGGGACCAACATTATGCACACCCGGTGTGTAATCGCTACCACAGAGTAGGGCCAAGCGTAAAATGTTCACCGTATTGAGTCCTGTCGGAAAATGATGGGATTGAAAGTGCTACAAAGAATGTTCAGAACCGGCAGGATAAAGTTGCCTTTGGATGAAATCGGTTGCCAAGACACCAGTATGAATGTGGGATTAGTTCAAAGAGCTAAAAATCTAATTCAACATACCCACGGTTCGTTGGACGTCATCCAAGGTGTATTGTGAAGGCGCCCGCGGTGCTTTTCTGGTTGTCTTCGGTTTGGTGTCGACAGCGCCACCAGCAAACAAATGACGGCAGACAAGGCGTGCACCGAAGGGCCAGACGTCTGAGTCGTCGCTGGCAACAAGGTCGACGAGTCCGGATTGTTGTAGAGCGACACATTGAGCTTCCGCTTCTTCCGGACTTACTACGAATGGCATCCCGAAAAGCTGGAGCAGGTTCTGTGGGGTACAAGGATATGGTGTGCTAAAGTATGAGCGAATGGCTGAAAAATAGCCGCACGACTTTCCAGGACGAGCAAGTAATTAATGGCCGTGCATTTGAAAAAAAACTGATAAACCGTACGCATCATTCAAGACGACAGACATCAATTTCGATATCCAAAAGGCTCTTAACTAACCACCAATCAGTCTCTCATCTGTTGACAGCACTCCCTGTTGGTACTCAGATGTGGTAATTAGGGCTCGAACATCAAGACGACAGACATCAATTTCGATATCCAAAAGGCTCTTAACTAACCACCAATCAGTCTCTCATCTGTTGACAGCACTCCCTGTTGGTACTCAGATGTGGTAATTAGGGCTCGAACAATGACTCAGAAATCAATACTTTCCAGCAACCGCAAAGCGTACCGATATTATAGTGTCTTTATCCCAGTAAGAGTGGAACTGAGTTCGCAAGCGGCCAGACGAAAGACACAAATGGTCAAGTCATCTATCGATCGCTGAAATTAGGGCGATCGTACAAATCAGAGATGAAGACTCACCTGCGCTTCCTCGACGCAGCGTTGAGTGGTGGTTTGTGCCTGCCGAGTAAGCCGATCAGCCTGATCTCGCAAAACATCATCATCCAGAAGGACTGCATCTTCATCTTCGGTCCATTTGTCGTAAAACACCGAGTGCTGATTCTCCGTTGGGTGCGACGGCTGGGGAGTTTCATCCGTGTCCTCCAACTCATCGTCCTCGTCCTCCACAACGCTGCTCGGTGACTGACTATTAAAAGTTAGGATTTGGGTGGAAGCCTCGTCTACGTCGTTTGATTCGGTGACTTCCACGAACTCGTCATCATCTTCATCCTCCTGAAGACTATTCTGAACCTCTAGAATGTTTTCAAACGTATCACAAGGGGCGTTGGATGTAGTACAATGTCTTGAGACCGCGAAATCATCAGCCATCTCCGGTACTCTTTCAATCGACACCGCAGGTGTGAATACATTTAAGGGGAATTCAGCCACCTGTTTAAAGTTGTCCTCAATGGAACTTGAAGATGAGGATGTTGAGCATGAAATCACACTCCCTGGCGAAATATCCACGGGCTTCGGTAGATCAGAAGGCAACGGTGACTTGGTATGAAGGTCGTTCGGGTCAGTGAAATCCACATGTTCGTAATCCACATGTTTCGTAAGTTTTCCCTCGTGTCGGATAAGTGAAGTTTCGGAGGTCGATAAGTCAAGCTCGTTTAAGGTAGTTATAGGCGATGTAATGTGATTCTTTGCAGAATTTTCAGCTTCGTGGTTGGCGGATGACTCTACCTCTTCTGATGGCGTTGCTGAGCGAACTATGAGGCTGACATGAAAAGTAAGGAGTGTAGTGCTAAGAATAGGTGTTCGACAGACAAACGTTTTTACAAAGATAGAAATATAACAGAGGAGAAATCGACCAGCCCAACATTGAAATATTTAAAAGCCTGAGCCAGTCACGAAAACTGTCTGTCAATCTAGCATAATTAGATGATCATCAAAATTATGAACAGAAACTCAGCAACAAAATCGTTTTGTAGATTTGTATTCATGACTGGCCTAACTGCAGAATGTATCGTAACTCTAAGAAAAGGCACACACATGCATAGCGCAAATGTCCCAGGCAAGCAGTTGGCAAATTTTTTGTAATATGCTGATAACCAGTGGCAGACCGCCATCAGACATACACATATACGCGTATCGAAAAGATCAGTTCCCTCAGTCCAGCTGAGCTAGGGTCAACGAAAGCGAAGTGCAACATATCGGAAGCTGAAGAACTGTGCCAAACGTTCTGAGTGGTCCTCACGCTGGAGTAAGTAGCACTGATAGACAGCAATATAAAAACGGCGATGAATTAGAAGTATATGAAAGAATCCGGTGCTACAGACCCTAAATCGTGATATATCAGAGGAGTTCTAAGTTCCGTTCAACTCATTTTGACACCTACAAACCACACCTCGGGGTATGTTGGTTTCAACTGATATGACTTTGCTAATCGAGGATACAAGAAGAGGCCTAACGAATTTATGGATGTCTGGTCTTTCTAACGTCTCTCATGAGGGGAAACTGAATCCGGTCGGTATTGAAGGCAACTGCATTATTGCATCAACGCCATTGGGTGTGTGATTGAGCGACGTGTCAGCATCAGTAGCCATCGATGTGTCGCGTTTTCAGGTCTCCATCCAGGTCGTGGACCTCATACTCCTATGTTTCCAGCCGTCACATGACTAACCGGGGAGAATCTCGCGAGGCAATGGATCCTATACGAAGTACATATACTTGCCGGTGTAACCAATCGATTACGAATAGCTCGTGTTAAGGGGGGATGTTCTTCGACAACTATCCCACCTGGCTGGATATTACCGATCTGATGATCCACCAGTCCAGAGTGTTACGACCCAGGGATATTAATCAGGGAAAATGCCTCGATTCGATTCTCGTGCGCAAAATTACTGAGTTTTTATTAGTGCACATCCAATCATGCTGGACGCCGTCCCGAAACCTGAAATAGTTGTGTGAATTCGCTCGACCATGACTGGCCCAGCAGCTGAGTGGTTCTTCAGTTGCTTCCGTCCGCCGGTCGTTGTTTGCTGATATGCTGCGACTGTTAAACCGCACTTCAAACTAGAACAAACGGAGCGCACTGACAGGGTGACCTTGGCCTGTGTTTACCTCCCCGCTGCACACTGTGCGACGATTGGCCGGATTCGGACAGCATGAACTGATCATGTTATCTATCCCTTGACATGCTGCTATCACCACAGGTTTCGCATCGCCTCCAACATCTATACTGAGCGGCAATGGCCAACCACTGAGTACCCGTGTATCCTGAGCAAGTGTCAGTGGACTAGGATGGTGTGAGGTGCAAGGTGTGGAATGTGACCTGGGTAATTAGGTCTCATTTAGAATCCAAGGCAACAGTAGACGACAGAAATAAAAAAAAAACCTAAAAGAACTAATCACTGAGGTTCATTTGGCTTCTAATCCCAATAGTGTATTTTTACCGGCTAATCATATTTGGGGAGTTGAATGATAGCCTCGACGTCCACCAAAGATAACTTGTAACCCATAAAGCTCAATCATAGCATAATTAACATGGCCATTATGGTCAATTTAGTCATTCGCGATAAAAAAAAACGGTGGTGAGCCACAGAGCCTCCTTATCGAACCACAAGAAATTTGAAAAATTGAAATTGCTCAGCTGTAGCAACCTTTCGGTGCCTAACTGCCATGCCACCCGAAGGTTGCAAGAGGGCTGGGATACTGCCGGGTCGTCCAAGCCTAGACAGGGTGAGTCGAGAGGCAGAGGTCGGGTTCTAACCACGGACCTTCCAGTCAGTAAATTCGCGCTCTAACCACTTGAGACATCTCGCCCCGAACCACAAGAGTGTAGGTTAGAAGCAACGGACAAGGAAAGAACACACAGAAGCGAAGTATTTCCTGCTGCTCTGTCTCAACAGTACTCAGGTGGCTACATATGGGAGCATTCAGGCCGTCAGTGAGGAGCCTGGAGCCACTTCCTGGAAGGCAAATCGATCCAAAGAACCTTCTCAACAGCCTTAATATTCCCCGGAGAAGTCAAAATCTGTGGAACTAGCGGAGATCCATCGACTACCGAATTGTCTAGAGCAGACCTGACTACAATCCGTGTTTTATAGAGATTAATTAGATCTTGTCAAGATAAAACACGCAAATGGACCACGGAGGATTGACAGTAACTGGCTGAGTAATGACGCACTGAGTTGAATTCGTTGAATAGGACGGCAGGTAAAATTTGTGGACAGTACTCAGCAATTACGGACGCTCAAGATCTTATTGACCCATCTATCCATTCCTTCCTTTAGAGATAGGTTGCAGAAGCTACCTTGGAAAGTATCCGTCAGGAACTTTGTTCTACATGAGTGGATGTGATTATACAACCACGCCGCATTCGAGATGAAGGAGCCAATTGAACTACGCTCGGCCACAGGCCACATAAAGCCTACTTGTGAATAATAAAGCCAACCATATCAGGGAACTATGAAATCCATCTTTCTAACGTCACTCATCAATTCGACGGGTACATTCCGACGGTGGCGTTAGAAAGACTGTTTTCCTGGTCGTTGGCTTGTTCGCTGAGCTGGGCAATTTGATTGCAAACGTTTCATCACCAATCGAGGTGACATCATCAGTGCGTTATTGTGGAGCGTAGTAGTGTGTAGCGGTGGGTTGGTGGTTGTGCGTTGGGTAGTGTTGTGCGTGTGTTAATATACGTGCTGCTAGCAGGGGATGACCTTTGGTCGCGATTAGTTTTTCCTATTGAGATTCCTTACGAAACACTCGAGTGTGTACAGCTATTGAGTCTACGAATGGATGATCAGGTGAATAGCTGAGAAGAGTAAGTCCCAAAAGAAATTAATAGGCTTGAGCTTCGACATACACTTTCCTGCCACCTAAAATGAGTGATATAACAAGCGACTTCTCCTACATAAATGAGTTCCGAAGATTCTACCCAATTCTGTGCATCATCAGTATTATTACCACTATTGTCATTATTCACAGCAACGCTGATCGGAGGTCAGCAACCCCTAATAAGCGAATAGCGCGTCAAACGGACGGAAGCGTCACGTGCGGGCAACGGATCAAACGAAGACGTGCTCTGATTGATCAGAATGCCAGCCAATCTGGGTCGAGCATCTTTAGCTCGATGGTTCTCGCCCCCTCAAGGAGATTCTAGCAGGACCTTGAAGAACATTCTATGATTAACCTATAAATACAGTTGTAATAATCTTCCTTTGTCTCCATAAGAGGCTGCCTGAAGCTACCGTGTCTTTTGGTACACCATAGTGGGCGGAGCAGGAAGTCAAGGACCGACGCACAGTTGTACAGTTGTTCATTAAGTCACAACGAACATTTAGATGAGAACACCAGTGCTTCACCGCCATACAACCATGTCAATTTATTTCAATAAAGCCTCATAATGGAAAGGAGGAAATGGGGCACAGAGGGGAGCTTAGAGATAGCCAACCAAAAGCACTTAATACTCAGTCAGACAACCTGGATACAAACCGACAGGCCACTAACAGCGATTAACTGCCATATCATTCAGTGTTTCCAGCCAAGCACAGCGACGGTCACGTGGACTCACTCAATTCTGTAACACTGAGAGAAGCTGTTGGTCCAAAAACCATGCTTGGTTTGAGCCGTAAATTTTTAATGAACTTATTCACTGCTTAGCAAGCATACCTGAAAGCTGCAGTTCTAACTCATGGCATTCCGTAGCGGAGCCGAGGAGGATTATGACTGTCTATTGCTCGAATCCAACTAGCATGGTTCTAGTACGATACAAATTCGTTTATTCAATTGTTAACAGATGGGTAAAATGTCATTGAAACTAACCAACTTTTCACAGAAAGAGAAAGCCGGGTGAAGTCATCGTTGGCCTTGGAAGTTTAGGATCTAATTATGCCAGGTTGCTCGAAAGAGTTCATTCCATCTCCGAAACGGAACAGTGACAAACATATTGGATGAGTTTTACAACGAGACCTAGACCGGGGTCATATTTCATAAAATTCAGGATCCCGATAGTAAAAATTACTGAAGAGGCTATGGAAGGAGCTTACTGCTAAATCGAATTGGCCGCACCAACGACCATATCGGCCCAAAACTGACAGTGCCGTTGGAAGATCGAGGTCTGCTCTGATTCAGCTAACCATACACACTCAAGTCCTACGTTGAGCAGACAAGGAAATATTTTGGGACGTAAACTGGGCGAGTTCAGACAAACTATAAAAGACAGTCAACCAATAGCCCGTCTTATGAAGTCAGTCCTGAAGTGACCACCCATTGACATTCGGCTGGATCTGTTCAACGGCTTCAAGTTCAGTGACTTGCAACTGACGGAGAATACGTGGGGTGTTCAGTTCTGCGCACAGACTACAGTCCATTCTGTGGCATGCAGTCGAGCTAGTTCGTACTTTAGCTCGACTTAATACAAAACCTGTGGTACTGAGTTCGGAAATCGTTATAGACGGCCTTCCTTCAGTCCAGTATACGTATCTGCTACAGCGAGCACACCAAAGAGAACAATCAACATAATCCATCTAACTTTGAACATGGATGCATGGAGACAGCCAAATCACCTGATTTCACATTACTCTAAGGGGATGCTGCTTCTCCTTTCTTAATAGAATTCTTGATGTGACAAAAAGCACGAAATGGACCAGAAGAATGAACTGAGTTCAGTCAGCTTCACACTGTGATGTTCCCGAAATGCCAACCCCTAGGGTTTCAACAATTTCTACCGTACAATACAACCAGAAAAACCATGTTGTCAAGACGTAAAAGCTGGGAATGGAAACAAGAGCTTTCACGCAGCGGAGACAACTTGAAACATCCAACAATCGGCGAACACAAATGTTTTGCACAACAAGGAAGAGGCAAGACGCATCGAACATTTTAGTCCAAATAGAATGTTGTATTTTGACAGAAGTCGTGTATGAAAAAGGACTGTAGAGTTTCTCATGTACGACATCAACGAGAAAGAACCTCCGGAGAGAAAACACCATGATAAGGAAGTTATTTACTTTCCCTAAGAGGGTGGTCTTCCACGGGAAACATTTGACATTGAATTGCAGGTGCCACAACATACCTCTCCAGAGAAAAAGCGGAATCCGAAAAACTCGCGACTCGTTTTGACTTAACTGGCGAGTTTTTTATCAGGATCGCGTGACCCGTGTCGCGGGACTGGATTTTCAAAGCCACCGTCGAGTCTTCCACACCTCCGGATCGAAAATGTTCCAAACGAGACCGCAAAGTCTCCATGAAAGTGGAGTTATTGAACATGGTGACTTGTTTCACTGCTTCTTCCCTGGACAGTTGCAGCGACAACTCTTCTTGACGTTCAGCCAGACGGCGTCGAAGTAGAAGGCGATTCACTTGATTCAGAGAGAACATTTCAGTGCACTGGGACTGCGCGACAGCAAAGAGCGAAACGGGGATGACTTCAAAAATCCATAACAAATGACCTTGAACTGTGAGTTGATCACGATATATACAATGAGTATTCAGTAACGCCTCGTCTCACTCCAGCTTGAACATGCGGGAATATACTAAATTTTGACATTCTTGCGAGTTTTTGCTTCGAATATACACATCTAGCCCGCGAATCATCAGGTAGGAGGAAAAGCCAGTGAACTGAACTTGAAAGCTGTCGGTGTCTACTGTATCTGCTAGAAGGCACGTGCTCAACGCTGTCTAGAATACCTTCACTAGGTTTCACTTGTTCTATTTATGTACTGATGCAGGTGATGTTCATCAAACCTGTAGGAATTAAAACTTCGATTCTAGTTAGAGCTGTCCTCTCCTCCTCAGGAGAAGCTACTTCATGGGTCCGAGCGAAATAGACTTCGTCTGCGAGGTGTTCCGAAAAAAAACTTGGAAAAATCTGGTTCTATAGCGACCCCGTCACACACACACACACTTGATTGTTCAGCCCAAAGTTGCTCACTGTATCACGAGACTTGTTTCTTTTTCATACTCACAACCACGTCACATTAACGTGACCCATCAGACGTCTATTGCCTGCATCGTCTAGTGAGCGTACCAACCACTCACGTGCTGACGCGCCCACGTACGCGCAAACGGACCTACATATAGGGAAACCGAACACAGTTAGCACACAGAGACTCGCGCGCGCGCGCGCGCAGGGAGCAAGGAGTCAGCCAAACACTCCAAGTCCACGGACAATTATGGAGGAAACACGTTCCCGCTGTCCGGACTTTTACCAAGGGACTCTCACATACGATAAGTTCCCTGTTGGCTTGCTCCACATTCTATATTGCTGTTTATTTTATACATGCTACAAATCGCTCCTGTAAGCAACTGTCAATCACAGTTAAAAACTTTTATTATTAGTGCAACACCTTCTGATTTGTATTATGGCTAACATCACCTGTGCATTAATAGTTTTCAGAAAAAATCTATTTTACTACAGTTGTTGGTATGTTGTTCATCAATACCGAAGACTTGATATTCGTGCAATTTTTTCTCAAAAATCTTGGTGGAGCATGAAATTCATGCACTTGGACTGAGAAATCGTCTTTTGGAAACATTCTGGCAAACTCATGCCATGCTTACATCAAATCAAAAACTAGTGCCCATTAGCGAATCCACCGTATCTGTAAATATCAAATAAGCATCTGGATAACTTGACATCGAATAGCAAGATCCACAAAACGATGCATCGCGCGAACAACACGAGACTTGACCCAATTTGTGAGAAGTTGACATCCCAGAACGCCTCGTTACTTGACCTGACATATGTCAGTTTAGTTGGGAGTCAGTTAGGATTCAGAGTTATTCAGCAATATTATTTACACATTCAATACAGTTCGGTTAAATCAGTTCCACGGGCCGATGCTCCCGTCAGCTACAGCTCTTCAATGGTCTTGCGCGTTGTCAGCACATGAAAATTATGCTCGTCAGATTTCGGAAACACAATAGCTAGTGGACACGTCTGTCAGCTATGGCCACCAAAAATAGTCCACAGCTGATGTCTGAAGGCAAAGTGCCAATTCACCCTCGTTATTCACTGAGACCGTCGGAAAATATCGAAATATGACTGACGTACAAGTGTGCATTCTCTGCTCAAAGCAGACGACCGCACAGCCCACAAGAAGTGAATTTTAGTGCAATGACATTCACTCAGTCGTCCCACAATGCACACACCCTATCATCAAAAGATGTCTTCAACATTGTCCATGACCAATTCGCCAACTGTATATAGACAAGTTAAGAAAGATTTTGAGAAAGCCAATAATTAGGAAAGATCGCGAGTTCACGAGTGACTAGCACAACCGTAAAAAGTTATCCTGCTTCAAGCGCGAACTGGTCCTTATATAAACCACTATCGCGAAATTATACCGAGTTTGCCAGAACAACTGGCCGGACCCCTGTTAGCACAAACACTCACCTGTTGGTTGTCCTGTGTTAGACCTGAACGGAACTGAGAATCAAGCTGTTCACGGGCCAGTTGGACGACACGTAGTTGCGCTTGCAGAGGAAGTGCACAAAACGATGGTGAATGCAAATCAAGTTGGTCAGAATTCACGTGCAATTTGACGCCGTCCTGGGGAGGTCAAACAAAAGCAAGCACCATTTATTTGCTTCGGTTATGGTATCACCTAGGTTTATGGCTGCCCGCATTCACTTCTTTTTTACATGTTTTTCAGCATCGTAACAGCCTATCACTTCATAAACAACGAAAGTAATCAATAAAGGAGCCTATGTCAGAAGTACCTTAAATTTCTTGACAGCAACCCACACCCATCTGATGGGTGAAAATGTTCGCATAACTGAAGCTTTTCTGGCTCCGAATACAGCTCTGCCTTCAACATTCGTTTCAAACCAAGCTCATGGATTGGCACTTGTCCCCGTGACGATCGATGACCCTGCAGAAATCAGATGACTATCAAAATAAGTCAAAAACTGCGACAAATAGCCTCACTTGCACACCGATTCGGTTTCGACGGGAGGCTCAACTGAACTCACCAGACTATCCGACAGCGAGCTGTCGAGTTTACAGCGACCTTACAAGTAGCGTGTAACGTTCGGAAAGTCAGACCAAACCCGAATTATCCTTCGTACTATTTCACGTCCAATAATATCGCCAAACCAATAACTAACATTCTTCATACACACTTCACCGTACAATTAGTGCTTCTTGAGATTTGTCACTCGTCTGGAGAATTCACACGACATTCCTCGTCACTGACGGTCCCAATGGGACGCTTGTCCAGGTTACTTTAGGAGAGAATCACTGTACACAGGCCATGCGTGCACTACACCAATTTCACGCTACAAAGAGCATGTCAAGTGTACAAGGAATGTGAGGCCAAGCTGTTTTCAAGTGTTTGTGATCTGAGAGACAAACTGAGCGCCGACGACAGTCGAGAGAGTGTGCCATACTACACCACTGCATAACCAGATGCTTTCATCTCACTCACAGGGTCAGAAGCGCTTCCAGCCTATCAATCCCGAACAAGAGAATCACGGTTGTCTCGTCCAAAAACGACGAAAAGGCTATAAAACTAGCAACAATTATGCCCAATAAACCTACCAAATAGTCTCGTGCAAGCTCATCGTACTCCAATCCGGCACGTTCATGAAGTAATCCTTGAGCATCCAGCTGGTCGCTGAGAGGAGGGTTAGAAAAACATAAGAATAAGAAAGGCCCGGCCGCCAAAGATTCCTAGCTTAACTCGATGAGTGTAAAAAAAATACTTGATAGGCTCAAAAACTAGGACGCAAATAACAGCGGTAGCACCTCTGACGGATGACCTCGTTGTGCCTTTATGGAGTAGCCAAACCATAGTTGGTCTCCACCTAACACCCGACCCCCACCTGTGATTCCAAATAACTGTTGACAAGATTTGCTAACCTAGCACCGGAGAATCAGTAGAACGGCGAGCGAAAAGCAAATGCTATATACAGCGAGGACATCAGTGTCGTACAGGTGCTGGAAGGTAGATCCTTGTATAGTTTTGTGCATTTTACGGAGAAATAGAAGCAATCGGTATGGTAAGCAAGGAGTGAAAAGGGACAATTGATGGACTGAAGCGTATCTGGTAGAATTTGCTTAGGTATAGCAACAAAAGTGAATGAAATGTCCACAAAATGGGCTGAGCGGAACCGTACTGATCTAAGACCGACACTTCCAAGAGCCAGGGAACGACATAACGATATCTGAGACAAACGACTAAGGTTTACCATACTGCAATTTAAAAACATTGCAACCTGCGGTGATCGCCCCTGTCTACTGCGCTGAAGAAGGCTGGGTCACCGTAGTCCCAAACGATTGACAAACGGGTCACATCATGCTAAGTGACGCGGCCAACCTTATTCTAAGAAAGTGTCTTGAAAAGTTAATTTGATCTTCAATTTTGATTTAAGATGCTAAAAAGAACGGCACACCAACCTACTATTAATTACTGTTAGCTAATATTTGGCATGAAGAAGCCGATAGTTGCGAAGAACACTCGCTTGATAATTACTATTGTATTAATGGGAAACTCAGCTGGATTCCCTGTTTTGGGGTACATTTCAACGAAGGCCAAATAACGTTTTAGCTGACACGATATTCGGGATATCCCAGTATATTTTCATGACATAACGCACTAGTTGTAAGATTGTTGAAAATACTCCGATTGCGCACTAATCGTTAGAGGATAGTATTTTTACCCTCCTCCCATCAGTGACAGAAGGTAAGTGCAGACTCATAGCATACACAGTCACTCAAAATCATACTAAGCAATTCCTCGAGAGATTCTCCTAGGCTATCCCGAATGCGATCTGATGTGGAACTCTTCCTTCCAGAGCGAGGCCTCAAAGAGAGGTCAAAATCCTCTTTAACCGTAGCCCCCTCAGACAAATGCTCCTATCCGTTAGCTGTTGTTAACCCGATAACACAGAACAATTCTGAAAAAGAAATGCGCCTCACTAACCTGGATGGCTCGTTTGGGACGCCGAATAGTGCCTCATCTTCCTTGGCTTGTTGTGCTTCTGGATGATGTCCCAGACGCTGTAATAACTCCACCTCGGCTGCACGCATATCGTGGACGGAAAAGCAGTTGGTAATTGAATGATGCCTTTTATATAGATAGTATACGGAAAAAAATAGTCTAGCTGGGGTAACCCTTCCATGCATAGTGGACGGGTGAGCAAAAATGGCATGATGGCTAAGAATGAAAGTCACAGATTGGCAACATACGCATCTGTTGACAAGGAATGTAAATTGGTTTTGATTTGGTAGTTTGAATTTAGTACATAACGTATAATCAGTTCCGCAAATGTTTCAGGTCGATGGCCGATTTTTTCCAGCTTAACGATCACCGATACAGCCCTGTCTTTGATCGCCTTCGGTTGTTAAATGGAGTTCATCGGCAGAACTGACAGCGATATACGATAAACCGCCGCACCGATTGCCAGAAATAATTGGATGTCCATGTTCCAACCTCCGCCGGGATTTAAAAGGTCGCGTTCCGTGGGCACAAGTGCTAAACAAAATCAATTTACCACGAGACTGAATTAATCGAACTGCAGATGGCGCACCGCTCGAAACGGCACACAAGAACATAGCAGGAGTACAATGTATAGAATGTATCACACCGGGTGGGTGGGTCGAGATGGCTTAAGTGGCTAGAGCGTGAATTTACTGACTGGAAGATCCGTGGTTCGAACCCGACCTCTGCCCCTCGATTTCAACTGGCTAGGTTTGGGCGATCTGGCAGTATCCCAACGCTCGTGCTTCCTTCTGGTGCCATGGCAGTTAGGCACCGGAAGAGTGTTACAGCTGAACGACTAGGAGCAGCACCAACGATGTTTCTTTTTTTCAGCAGAACCGAACATTATCCAGCAGCTTACACAGTTCAGCTAATATGCGAATACTCAGTGTGAGTTGCCCCCTTGCTTTCGGAATCGGCCCAGTTTGTTGTCTGAGCGTCTTTCTCAGTTGAAGAGAAGTGCTCGGCCGGTTAGACCGGCCGGATGAGAATAGTTGGTACCCAACGAGTTACCTGGTTGATTACCGAAACTAAAATAAGATGGTTCAGTCGGGTCTCCATTTGGTACCATCCTACCCTGCTAATCGGTACTTTCTCCGGGGTTCTGATCGTAAGAAAGCGAAGAATTGTAAAATAATAGCCACAACTGCAGTGAAATGAGTAATATACAGTTAGTATACATATTGGTATGTATAACTGGTTTATCATCAGTAAGATATCAGATGTCAGAAGACGGCTCGACGTGAGTGGCACTCCAAAACCGCGGTAGTTTCTCCACCACTCGGTCATGTAAATAGGTCCCCTTGACCACGTATCGCGAGGAACATCACCCTCAAAATGGCTGCAGTCAACGAGGTTTACTAATAAAAATCCCGAAATAAACTATCTATGCGCCCCGTTGGTATTGATCTAATCTGCTTTGACCTTGGAAGTTCCAGTCGTTTAGTTATAGCCATTGTGTCAATTGGCTTCGAAAATGGTCCGAATTTTTCAGAAAGCCGTATTGGTCGTCCACGTCGCTGCGAAGCATAAGTGCTTAGTGAGACCAAATGAGCACCATGTCTGAAATACTGCCAGGCCACTCCAGCAATCGCACAGGTTGTAACCAACGGCTTGTCCAGCCGCCAACAAACTCCATAAGTGACCAGAGAACATTGCAGAAGATACTCTGCATTTGATTGATGCAGTCACGTTGATCAAATCACGCTCACATCCTATTTTTGTGACCACTCCACAGTCTTTTCTCCGACCGTTTTTGCTATACGGCAACATACGTGACCTGTCATTTCGGCTTTTTAAGTGCAATTGAGAAAAAAATTGAGAACGGATGAACAACGGCTATTTTTCACGAAACAGTAAGAATTGTGAACTGGAAATGAATGATTGTAGTGTCCAATTAGTCAAGAAAACACAAAGATTACCCGTTTTGTTCGATTTTTCTGGAGAACTAATAGAACCGTAAACCGCGGACTGAGCCACACGCTTCAACAGTCGACGTATGATACGCTGTCGCGCTTCATTAGCCCGGTCAGACAGATTGTGACGAAGACGCCGACGAACCGCCTGAGAAAGCGGAAAATGAACAAGTACGGCTATTGTGAGAGGGAAGTGCGTGAAACGTTTCCGGAAACAAGTTGATGACGAATACTGCGGTAAGTATACTGATTAATTGTAAAAACCATATCCCAAACATTAAGCTGTTGGAGACCAGCGTCCAGTACTGTTGTAACTGTGGTAGATAGGTAGTTTAGGAGATTGATTATCCTAACAACTGCCATGATGTCCTCCCTGGAAAGTAGAGGAATTTGGTCGTATCATAGGGACAAATTGCCTGACATTTGCCGGCGTTGTCCAAATCAAAACACCATGTTAGAGAAATCTTTATGGGAGGAATCGCTGGACAGGAGCAGTATGCTTTGCTATCGTAAAACTCTCGAAAAGGCACTGGTAGAACCAAAATATATGATATAAAAACACTATCGGATTTGAATTCTAAGAGTAAAGTGTCGAATGTATCTGTTGCTTCGAGGAACTCCATATCATAAGAGCTCGGATTGGTTGGAGAAAACAGATTCAGGAGTCAACAAGCAGATTCCTCTCTTAGTGATAATTGCTAATATACAACTACATATTCCAGGTGGGTACCTAAATTTATCCACATGCTGGAAACAGAATCATACTTTGCGGTGTTTTATAGGATCGTTGAAAGCAGAACACATGATTTCAATGGTGGAACCATAAGACCAAGGGAAAACTCACTCACCCGAGAACTAAGGCCGACTGGAACGGAAAGTGTGAGAAGCTCAGTCTTGTGCTACCGCATTCGCAGTGCACCAATCCATGGGGTGAATGTGTCTATCTTTTTCAATTTAACGCTTTGTGTGATACCGAAATGCACATACCAAGCCATTTACCAATACGCCAGGCTGTCCTGACCGGCTCTTGGGTGCAAAATGGGACCACGTTACATTGCCCTCGGTGTCCAAAGTTGTTACAGCAAGACCAGTACTTTGTGTAAACACCAATCAAATTGTTACCGTTCATAACCACTAACAAGGTGGTAGGCTAACGCCTGTATGACTCGGTTGTCAGTGGAACAGGATGTGCAAAGTTGACAATAAATCAAGGATTGGCAGGCACACACGTGCTTAACCACAGGACAGGAATACGATGCGCCACTTTTACAAGGACAGAAAAGAGGTGCGTTCGACTGTCGTCAGTTCACCTGTGGATCAGGAAACGCGGATCGAGATGGGCCAGTTTTGAGTTGACAATAGGGTAACAAACTAGGTCTCCCACACAGTTGTTACCCCTAAGGAGGATCATCGTGGTGGACGTTTTTTAAGCCTGTTTGAGAGTTCAGTATACACTACAAACGTCCCACAGTGACGATTTCTAGAGGCGGTTGACGCTTCGAGTAGCGGACACAAACCGCATGCCCCACTGAAAAACGGAAAATGAAGCTCTCCGCGAGAGCACGAGAAATAAATGTGGACTGATATGGAGTCGAAGGAACAGGTTACTCTAACAATGTACGTCTGGTCTGGAAAGCTTCCGTGTTTTCCCTAAGTCAACTGTAAGCGCTAACCAAACGTTGCACTGTGAGCCCCTGTGAAGGATCGCAACAGCAGACTGGTCCGTAGGGAAAAACCACAAGGCGTGCACCAAAACTGCAAAGGATGCGCGCAAAGGGCCCAAATATGCCTCCGGTGAGCCAAAAAAATAATCGGTAAAACGCCTTACCCATTTCCAAGATAGAAAAGCTCTTGAGTCCTTGGGCTGAACACTTTCAAGAACAATTTAACTAACCACCTGCAGTTCGTCAGTCAAATTTCCGACTCAGTGCAATCCTGGACAATGAACTTGAGACCCGCGACGGCTTCGGAAATAAGCAAATGCCTTTTGTTACTCACGCGAAACCAAGCTGCTGTTCATGACTAAGTACAACCAGTTATGTTTAAACATGAGGTCGAAACCCTCGGTCGGTGTTTGTCTAATTCATCTGCCTCTACCTGGACAAAACAGATCGTCCAAACTAAATAAAGGTGAGTCAACAGTGGTGCCGATTTTTAGAGAGGGTTCTCGCAGTGTGAAACAACCACACAGGAATTAACTTGACCCAGTTTTAACCAGACTATTCACGTGAAGACGGGACCCGATGACGGAAAGCAGGATTTTGACCAGGAAGGATCTGTGTGGACCACATATTCACGCCCCGTCAGGTGTAAGATCAACGACGGGCGTATGGGCGCATTACGATCCTGGTGACCAATTAGCCCTTTCCAAAACGCTTGTGCAAGACAGCATGCTTCAGAATTTCTCCATTTCTATTCACATGCTTGTGGGCGCTTGAAGGTTTTCGGGGAACTCTCCAAAGTTTCCTTACAGGGAGTGGTGTCCTACAAATGCCGTCCACTCTTTCTATTTTTGTTTAATTTCGTCATTAGTGGGTTACTGAGGTGAACAATGGAAGGTCCTCAAAAACCCAGCGTTTCGATCTGTCCGAGCGGGAACCTTATCAACCCGTAATATCCAGACGACATTG
>NW_008751746.1:262161-288567 GCF_000715545.1 Opisthorchis viverrini
ACTCTTTCCATTTTGTTTAATTTCGTCATTAGTGGGTTACTGAGGTGAACAATGGAAGGTCCTCAAAAACCCAGCGTTTCGATCTGTCCGAGCGGGAACCTTATCAACCCGTAATATCCAGACGACATTGTTCTCATTTTTGGAAAGAAGAAGGTAGCGCAAGCATTGCTTGAAAATCCGACTGAGGCCGTCCAGTTCTTCAGTAGTTGCTTCGCGGACGAAGTCAGTGCATAAATCTCAAAGTGTATGATCACTCGTCAATTCGCGTCACTGGCGGCATAAAAAAGACATTCCACTGGGTTTCAAAGGAAGCGTATATCAGAATACAACGCGGGCTCTATTGGATGGCTACCAGACTTGGCAATTTCTGGAGGCAAATATAAGGTATCTTTGAACACTGATTCGGTTGGAACGAGCGAGTTTGCTATGAAGTAATCAGGAAACTGGCTTTTGATGAAGTAGAGTGTACTTCCCTCAGAATGTATCCGACGCTGCGAGACAAATTATTCGGGCCGTGTTACGCACACCAAGTTACTGCCTGCCGAGACAAGTACCTGATGCGGAAACCTAAAGGTGGACAGGATCCGACATAGGAGAAGCGAATGAAGAATATTATTCAAGGTCGGTACTGTTCGCCTTTCACAATAAGGTCCAAATAACCCTTGTTGTGATTATCTGAAGGCACTGGACGATAGACGTTTAACTAGTGCGAGTAGCTATCAAGCTGACAGCTTCCATTCAGACTATCTGACAGTGTTGGGGCTGTAGGCGAATGTTTGTTTTAGGCTAGCCTCAGGCCTCTCTCCATGCTCCAGTTATTCTTCCTACCATCATAAGGCTTTATTCGTTCAGCTATGGAACCCTTTCGGTGCCCAACTGCCCGTCCACCATAAGGAAGCACGAGGAATGGAATACTGCCAGGTTGCCCAAGCCTATACAGGGGAATCTGAGAGACAAGGGCCGGGTTCGAACCACGGACCTCCCGGTTAGTGAATTCGCGCCCTAACCACTGGGCTATCTCGCATTTACTCAGAGTGATAGTGAAGTATCTGTGTTATTATCTGGTGTTGCTGTCGCTGATGATGATGATGATGATGCAGCGAAATGAAACACTGTGAGTCTCAAACGAGACCAGCTAACTCATCATCGACAGCATGACATCAGGATCAGCTAACTGCGTCAAGTCCACTGTGGCAAGGTCCGCTGATATTCGGCCAAGCGATAGCGAGTGTTCTTTGAACATGCATACCCGGAGAACTGAAACAACGCCCAGCGGTTAGGCCGTCTGCGGGCGAGACACACGGGAGACACGATCCACAAGCCTGCGCCGTGAAACATTCATAGTCGCATCTACAACTGGTGACACTGAAAATGAAGGAAGTGTTTGCTATCATCGAACACTCAAGAAGATTTGGTTTCATTTAGCTCTAGGCGAACGAGCGTAGAGATTGATGGTTTACGAATTACGCAGTTGCAATGATAACGAGACGTTCGTTTAATACAGATATCAACTAGGCACTGCAAGAGAGTGAAAGGCACGTTTTGAATAGTGATCAAATATCGATGAGCTGACGGTAGACAACATGGATTCCTCCGGAATTATTTTCTCGTAAGATTCCCCATGATTCAGTCCAGGATCTTGTTGACAGAAGCATTGAGACGGACGTTGGTTTTACCCCGGTACACATGACAAGGCTGTACATCGCATGCCTTCTTGCTAAAAACTGAATTCATAATACTGAGTTCGAGATAGCCCCAATGACCGGAAGGTTTGTGGTTCGAAACCAAACTCAGCATCGCGACTGCTCTTGTCTAGGCTATGATGACCTGGCAGTATCTCAGCCCCCGAGCACCAATGGACAACCGACCTAGATCCTGGAAGAATTACGAAGTGCACAATAGTGCACCGAATGCGTAGAGTAGGCCATAAAACCTGGGACTTCTATGTTCACTTGGCGCTATAGAGAAGAACTCTGGTGTTAAATGAATGTCCTGTAAACATTAATCAGGATGGAGACGACTGGTTACTTTGAGGAAATGAGTTGAAGGCACGTGCATCGGCATAGGAACCGTTTTGCCATGAGCCAGGTTGCATCACACAAATTAATGCCATCACTCAACAAGTTTCAAGGATAAATTACTTAATCGGTTCACCCTGTGGTTTTAGAGTGGTCTACCGAATCATTATAGTTATAAAACCCACCATTGTCGCTTTCTTCAGGGTTGGAACATCGCCATCGAAAACAAAAACTGGACGGATTCCAAAGTAGATGAGTTTGCACAATCGTCGGAAAAGAACTGTCAGGTATGCCTTCGGGCCACCTGTTGATGCCCTTGATTTAACTGCCTGATGTAACCAAATATTCATATCTAAAGTGGAATGATCAAATGGTAAGTAAGACCAAACACAAATTCACATCACACTCACCAATGGCAATTGTCTTTCCAGCAAGTTGCTCAAGTTCAACAGGTCGCCTGGCAGGTTCTAAGAGCTCCCAGAGTCCCGGAACACCCATTGCACCCCTGTAGAGATAACCTCCGCTACCAAGGTCTGCTGATTAGCACGGATTAGGTTTTGTCATCAAAAACACGAAGGGTATCACAAGGAGCTGAAAAACACGACGATAAAACAATGTTCACCTGGTAGTCTGTCTGATAATTCATAAGAAGATCAGTGGATTGGAGGTGGTAGGGAACTTGCTTAGTTCCGTCACGTCTGTCCTACCACCAGTGAACCACACAGATGACATCAAGAGAATTGACTGGCTAGCTGAACAACCGTCCGTTCACCGGGTGACTGAGTGCCCCAGTTGTTTTCATTTTGACACCTTCAAACCATGAACTACGAGTAAACCGATGTGCTATTTTTCGCCCAAGATGGCCCAAGAGATGGCCCAAGTAGGTAGAGCACGAATTTACTGACTGGAAGGTCCGTGGTTCGAACCCGACCCCCGACTCTCGACTTCCCCTATCTAGGCTTGGGCAACCTGGCAGTATCCCAGCCCTCGTGCAACCTTCGGGTGGCATGGCAGTTAGGCACCGAAAGGGTGCTACAGCTGAACAATTTCTTTCTATTTTTCGCCTGTGGAAAAACGGAGGACGATGGGATATAGCCAAGTAGTGGAGATAACGGTGCAATCAATTAGTTGATATTGAATCACTTGAGATGTTCGAGCTGGGAAGCCACGCGTTGAAGGTGGAACCATGTCTGCCAATGTCGGTACCAATTGATTAGCCGGGTCTCGTCCTCCAGAAAGGACGCAATTGACAACCCACCTCATTCTACTGGTTACTACATACGAACTTTGATTCCAGGTCACAGAATCTTAAACTGCCGTTCGCTTCCACTCAGCACACCGCTGAAAAAAGAGCTCTCAGAGAAAGACCGTCTTTTGGTATACGAAGCACGTTATAACCAGCGCGACCTATGCAGCATCAGTAGCTTGTCTATCCAAAACCACCATACCTACCTCAGCATTGCTAATCCAAACTTCTCACGAGACACGGCCAATGCTTTGGGAACATCAATAACAGCGCGTAGGAACCCGGTTTCCCATTCAAAAGTCACTATAGGTATAAGCGACCCACAATTCTAGTATTCCTGGATTTCCGAGGCGCATTCGACTCGGTTGATCGTTCTGTTCTTCTTGAGACGCTTGCCCACCAAGGAATGCCCCGGAAGTTTGTAAACAATACGTTCTTTGTATTCTCAGACTTCCGGACGTGTGACAGTGTACGCAGAGCTCTCCAAAAGCTTCTGCACACAAAGCGGTGTCCGTCAGGGCAAGCTTACACGAGTAGCGGCTGAGACAGAGGTAGGATTTCAATCAAGCACAATTCGGTAATCGACTTGACTACTGAGCTACCTCGAATTCCAAGACAGCTACCTTGGTAAATAGATTTATTTGGTACGCCGATCGAGTAGTCTGAGAGAATGGGATTAGTATGAAAGTTTAATAAAAATGACACACAACGAGAGTGAAATGAGAAGCTCTAATCGTACTAACATAATCAGGAACATTCCACCAAACTTGTCAATCATGAAACATGACTCCTGACCGTAAACCGATTGATACATCCCCGTCATTACGACGCTTTTCCTAATCGCTTTGATTGTTCCACAGGTCTTTACAGGGCTTGGCTGTAAAACTGTGGAGAGTTTCATAATTTTGCCGTCTTTATGAAGCAGTCCGTAAAGCCGAAGACGTTTCCACATACCTACATACCTACCTAAAGCTGCCACCATGGCATGGTGGCCAGGCTTGAATGCTACAATGATCCCGCAGGTTACATTGGCTGGAATGTCGTTTCACAAAGTGCATGCCAGGAAGGCCAAAAGCGACAGGCTTCAAGTGGACCACAAGTTTGACGGAAACGCAGAGACTGAGCCCATGTGATGACCCGTAGGGACCCTCGGGGACTGCACCTACCTGATGAGCCTTAAGAAGGGCGAAACCAGTTGTGGGCTGTCGAAGAGTTCTCAGCAAACTTGCGAGTAGTTTCCTTCATGAAAATGCACCCTTCTAAATCCACGAAATCCTCTCAATATGGTAGCTCTTAAAGTCCGTACTCCATGTCAAATTGGAAAAACGGGCAATGCTCGCTGAAACCTTAAACTCCCTTGAAATTGATGTATGCTTCGTCTCTGAAACAAGCATACAAGATCCGAGCGTGGTATTGCGTCTCAGAACGCCAAAGATGAAATCAGCTATTTCACATTTCTCCTTCCAGGTGTTCGCTGACTCAGAAGTGACAACCCGTGGCATATACGGTGTGGAAGTTGCACTCAGCCCCAGAGCTGAACACGCTTTGCTGGTGAACAGTCAGGTCTGCGACGTCCGGTTATCCAGTTCAATCAAGCTACCCTCGGCATAAAAAGCGGTGCCTGTTTGTCGTGTCGGCTTATGCCCCAACGGGCTGTGGTTCTGATGCTTAAGAAACTTTCTATCGAGGGCTACCTGGGCTCATTCGTCAAGCAAAAAGCACTGAAATTGTTATCCTTGCAGGCGATTTGAATGCTCACGTCAGTCATCTGAGATTCTTGGAATCATATTTGGGCGGTCGATTCGGAGTCGATGCTCACTGCACAGACAACGGAGATCGAATCCTCCAGTAGTATGCCGATCATGAACTGTTGCTGGCAAGTACAAACTTCGATGCTCACGCACAGACAACGGAGATCGAATCCTCCAGTAGTATGCCGATCATGAACTGTTGCTGGCAAGTACAAACTTTCAAAATACACGTTCACATCGCGTAACCTGGCGGTCACCAACCGTAAGTCAACCGTGGACCCAGTTGGAACACGTGACCATCAGCTACCGGTGGAGAACCATAATTCAAGACTGCGGTTCCTTGTGGGGCACACCACTTGATTTCGATCACACCATGGTGCGTGAACGCTTGGCAGTTCGCTTCCCCTCAGGCCCTCGAAAATCAGCAAGAAGCATGCCTATCCACTATCTTCGAAGAACGACGATAGCTCAACAGTACCGATCTGAGCCAGCCCAACAACTCTCCACAGTAAACCAATGCTGTGGTGGCAGTGAGCATGTGGACGAAGCGTGGGAAAATGTAAAAAGATCTACGTTGCCGCTTTTGGTGCTTTCTAACTTCCCCACTTCGACCACAGGACCACTGGGTGTCGTCGAGATCGCTATCTATGATTGATGCCAGCAAAGCTAACTAGCAGGCACCGAGTACGACGGCAAATGCAAATCCCTCAAACGCCAAATAGTGAAGAGTCTAAAGAAAAACCGTGGGCTCTGGTGGACATCGGAAGTTCGGGGGATGGAAAAGGCTTTCGCTACAGGAAACAACTATGCTCTATATCAACTGATACGATTGACTGGCTCTAGAAAAACAACGGTCAGTGAAACGATAAGTGAAAAAATGGCTCACTACTTCACTCGCAAAATCGTCAACTGGAAAGATGGGCCAGGTACTTCGAAGAAGTGCAGCTGGCCTCCTCCTCGTCATCATCATCAACAGCATGACATCAGTGTTCAACACCGACGCTTCACTGCTGGCCTCCTGCAACACAGCATAATAGTGCATACGGGCGAATGGAATGTTAGCCTAAATCGTCTCTCAGAAGTAATAAAGAACGAAATGTCCGTACTGAACGGTGAAAAAGCAACATGACCGGACGGTCTGTATCCAGCTCTCTTCAAAGAGAGTGGAGGATCCCTGGTGGCCCATCAGACAAGGCTTATACGTGCTGTATGGAAAAATAAGGCTATCGGGACGATCCGGTTGTGTGCAGATTTCTCAACCGGCCTAAATGCTGTACTGGATACCCACCAAAGCCCTCTGCGTCTTCCAGACGATTTATTCGAGAAACTGAATAGGGGTAAATGTTTCGCGAAGATTGACTTGGCAGGCGAAGTTGAGTAAGACTCCCGAAGACTTCTGACGAGCAATACGCACCACGGTCTGTTCCAGTACACTCGACTGCCATTCAGTGTCAAAACATCGCTAGCCATATTTCAACAGGCCAGCAATACGCCCACGGTCTGTTCCAGTACACTCGACTGCCATTCAGTGTCAAAACATCGCTAGCCATATTTCAACAGGCCAAAGATACGATGCTGGAGGATTCCCCGGAAGTTGCTGTCTATTAAGACGATCACATTTTCATGGATTCCAACCCGCATGAATTGTGGCAGAGCCTTGCTTATGCGCTTGGTCGTATTCAAAAACATGGCTTCCGAGAAGAATGCGCCTTCTTCATGCGATCGATAAGATACCTTGGTTTCATCAATGACCAACACGGCCACCGACCAGACCCGGAGAACAACGTTATCAGACGTATGCCAGCACACACAGACGTGACATCCCTCATGTCGTTCCTCGGTCTCGTCAGTCACTACAGTTCGTTTCACCCTGCCATGCATCGCCTCCGAGTCCCACTCAACCAGCTACTTATCAAAGATCACAAGTGGACAAATCCATTCTCATTTCCGATTTTCCACTCACCCACTACGATCAATTTCTGGAAATCGTTGTGGCATCAGATGCCTCGAACTATGGAATTGGCGCAGTGATTTTAAATGTATTTCCCGATAGCAGCCAGAAAGCCATTGTACACGCGGTCAGACACCTGAAATCAGCCGAGCGCGACTACAGTAACAGGAAAAGAAAGCTTTGGCGATCGTGTTTGCCGTCAAAAAGCATCATAAAATGCCCTACGAACGTCAGTTTACTCTACTGACCGATCACAAGCCATTCTTTGTTGTGTTTAGCTTGAAGAAAGGAATCTCGGCATACACTGCCAACCGCCTCTAGCGACGAACCACTCTGCTTCTGGCACGAATTCAAGATCAAGTACCAGTCCACCACCAACCTCGGACAAGCCGACGCAGTCGCGACTCACCGATTCCAGTACGCCAGAACCAGAAGACACTGTAGTCGCAACAATCGCCTTGGAACCGGAGGTGAACCGCGTACTATCTGAAGTGGTCCGCATTCTCCCAGTGACTGCCGACATGGTCCGCCAGTCTACCGATCAAGACCCAGTGCTGTAGCAAGTCACCTAGTACGGACGCAATAAGTGACCGCGTATCTACCCAAAAGACGAACTGAGACCTTACTTCAGCCGATCACTATCGCTAATCGATGGATGCCTTAGCTTTTCAGAACGCGGTGTCATCCCAGAGAAATTACAACCAGCCATCCTGAATCAGTTTGATAAAGGTCACCCAGGCTGAATGCCCTTGCTGGTATTTGATGGACTTCCAGATAGGGCAAGTCTCAAAATCCTGCATGCGCTATGTTGAAGCACCCAAGTTGCCCGTGAAAACCTAATTATGGTCGTAGACGCAATCAACCGAACCCTGGTATTGTTTTCACATCGACTATGCGGGTCCAATGGGTGGCCAACACTTTTTGGTCGTCGTCGATGCCTACAGAAAATGGCCGGAAATTTTTTCAGTTAAAAGCCCGACAATTGCCACTACAGTTCTAGAACTCCGACGAATGTTCAGTCGCTTTGAAACATCAGAGACATTGGCATCCGAAACGGCAACCAGTTCACGTCGTCGGTGTTCACAGACTTTTACCGAGAATACGGCATAAAGCACGTTTGCTCACCGCCCTTCCATTCAGTCGAACGGCAAGGCGGAACGTTTCATCGACATTCTGAAGCGGGCATCTCAGAAGGGGGTGCCAGAGAGGAGGGACCAACGGAGATTTTGCAAAGGTTTCTTTGGCATATCGAGCGACGTTAAACCCCATCTCGTCTGATGGAGTGTCACCCGCAAATACATTGCTCGAAAGAAGGCTCGAACAACGCATGACACCATCCGGCCACAGGAAAGGCAAGCTAGGCACCGCAACACCAGAATGGAGGAACAGTTCAGCCGGCGTCAAGGAGCAACTGCGGCCTTTTTCAGCGAAAGCCAGAGGATGTCGGTTTGTGAATATAGCGGCAGACAACCTACGTGGATTCCACGACTCATCCTTCGCTGGGGCGGCAAAGTGCTCCAAGAGATTCAAGTTAAAACAACCAGATGGATACGGTACACAAACCGAATCAAGCCGACAGATGCCCACAGGACCGAGTGACTTGGGATTAGAAATGCTTCCGGACTGTAATATGCACGCTATGTAAGCACCAGGGGATAGCGATTCTCCGAAGGCAGGTGTTCGCGACAATTTCTGTGGATGGAAAACAGAAACAAAGCTCATGAGCCAAAGCCCAGTAAGCAAGGTTGTACATCGCCAATACTTACATACGAATCAATCAAAATGAGAGACACCGTATACTACACGGACACCGTTCGCAGTCAGGTGCTGCTACCGCCGAGAAGCCCACCCCGCGCGAGATTGGCCAAAAGACCGAGGCGCTTCCCCATCCGGTATTAAACCGAGATCTGATTGGTCGAAAGTCTGGACCCAACAGCCAACCATGATCCAGTATTGTTCGAACGCCGGTTGCTGTTGCCGCATCCAGAACGCGTCAGCATTTCCAGAAGGTCGACGCAGCGGTCGACGCAGCGGTAAGTCGATTCATGCACAAGCCAAACTGAAGCAAATGATTGGCTGGTTATAGTCACGTGATCCACAACAAGGCATACGCCTACTACATACGAGGCCTAGCTGCTTACCAAAGAGTTGCACAACAGGCCACCCGTGGCTCAGTGACCGAGCGTGGTAAGCCTGTGCACGTACCTGCTGGTTCGTGGTTCAAGTCCGGGCGACCTCGACCGACCCGTTTTCGCCTTTCCCGTTTAACATGTTTCATCATAGGATGCTACTGATTTTCTGAATCATATATCGCACAAAAATATGATTAACTGAAATGAAACCAACCTTATGTTCCGAGTGTAAAAAAGTATTTTTTAAATTGGTCCGACTGTTTTAGGGATATTATTTCCAGCGAACGGGAAGATTCATTTTTATCTGTCGCCATTATGTTTCCCACCTTAATTTCTCACGACAATGATTGCTGGTATCTGTTAACAAGTTTCAGAAACTGTGTGAGTAACAGGAGATGATATACAATTTCCATTATCTGCAGCGCCTGCCGGGCGTCGTCTCGTCTCACGGCCCTTTGGGCAATTTTTCAGCTTTCGCTTATGAGTCAAATATGCTCACTCTCATGCGGCTGGTGGAAATTCCCACTCGTCCTGTTGAGCGGATTTTTAAACGCCTATAGAAGTCAGGACCGCATCTCAAAGACGCCTCAAGTAACCATGCGGATTGCAACGTCGGATTTCCCCTGAAATGATTTTCGCGAAACAGAAGCTTTTCTTCAACTTTGGTAAATGTTGCCCCTCTATCTCTCCACCGGGTTCTGTTGTATAGGTTATTGATTTTCCGTGCACTGAGAAGGGTGGAATATCCGGATTCGACATGCTGCAGAATAACTTATTTTGAGCTTCGTTTTTCCATTTTACCGATGTTTACTCAACCCGTTAATTCACTCGTGCTGGGCATACGACTATCGAATTGTCAACACTTGTAAGCAGCTGCCCCTCACTTGAGTGGTGCAAGTGGACGATACTTCCACGCAATGAATTGTTTGTAATTCTTCATCATTATACTCCATATGGCAATGTCCTATTCGTTTTTCTCTCCGTCGTACTAGACCAAACATTCTTTAGTGTACAGTCCACCGATAACCCCCCCTCTGTTTCGAGGCCTATGGTTTGAAAAACTCATTGAACAACGGCTATGACAGTACGCAATTCTCATTTCTACATGGAGTGATGGTAACGTGCTACACGGTCAAAGGTTCACTCAAGACGCATTCACAAGGCTGTGCGTCTTCAGTTGGAGCCACTGGCAGGATCGACGTAGTTAACTTGCGAAGCGCCTCAGACTCAGGTGGGTGTCGCGTTGACTTTGTTAACTTTTCAGACGACGGGTGCACTGGAAGAAGTTCCAGTAAGCATCTGGCATAAATACTCCTAATGTGGAGGTTCAAACGGGTCGAAACTTTCTTTGTCGAAATCGAGACTGCCACGCAGGCCATTGAAACTTCTTTCGGGAACGTCAGGGAGCGTACTACTAGCCTTAGCCCCGCCTCTCTCAGGCACCTTTTCGCGTCCTATTCCACTCGAATCCTTAGCCCCCTACCTAAGACCTTCCTGTGTATCCAGTCCAGCATGATGGTGTCAATCGCGCGCCCCAAAGCATGTCCCGTCTGCATCCCATCAACCGTAAATTTGATGTAGGAGGCGGTACATCGTTTGCAACAGTATGCAAGTGACAGCTACCCGGATAATCCTGTATTTACTATGTTATCCTAAAGTTTGCGGCCATTTTCCAAACGCCAGGAGTCACTGTGTTGATCCAGAAAAAACGAGCAGCTACTCCGGAAGGTCGACGCGATCGCTGGAGACATTTGTTATCTTAAGATTTGCGTCAACCACTCAACGACGGCGGTTCTGCGTGAACCACCTGTCTTGCTTACCCCTTTAGCAATAAAGGCGCGATGGACAAGCTGTAGAGGGACTTGGTACAGGAACCACACCATCTGAAGTTAGTTATTCACAGCTGTTGATCTAATTAATTCGCCACAGATGAAGCATTTTGGGTCCTTAAGTGTAACCACCATGGTGTACCACGTGCGTCCGTCTCGCACTTAACACGGCCTACATTGGGGCTGTGAACGAACTCACCTTCCGATACACTAGACAGTGTACCTTGATGGAATGTAGTGGGTCAGTGATAGCTTGCCAACCTTGTCTCAGAAAGTTCCCACTCAAGCTCCGAAAAACTGCACGAGACGGTGCAGTTGTTGTTTCACCACAGTTTATGTTTTTATTCTATCCTTGTTTTCCGTTTATAAGTGAGTAAGTTACCGTTCAGCTGTAGCCACCTTTAGGCTCATAGCTGCCATGCCAAGCTAAGGAAGCAAGAAGGATGGGACATTGCCAGGTCACACAAACCTAGACAGGGGAGTCGAGAGGTTGAGGTGCCTCAGGTATTAGGGTGCAAATTTACTGACCAGAGGGTCATTTCGAATCCAACCTGTGCCTCTGGGTATCTCCCGTCGAGGCTTTTGGAACGTTGCACTCGAGCTCCAGTGCTTCTTGCGGGTTATATTGCGGCTAGGCACTGAACGGGTGCTAAAGCTGAATGCTCTTTAAGCAATTTGCCTTTATTCAAAAGCGATGGAACCTTAAGTTATTATTATTTCGTGGTTAGAAATACGGTAAACAGACGTTATTATGCGATCTTATAAATGTGGTATGCGGCTATGAGGTGATTATTTCACTGTTATTCAAATTTGAAATGCCTATTAAATGACATTTAAATAACCATCCAACAGGCGACAAACACGGTTATTTGACGGGTATCCGTTGGCTATACAACCTTCAAACGCGGTTTAGCTCACTTTTCAACCTCCAGATAACCGCAAAATACGGTTACATTGCGGTGGGTTTTGTGCAACTGACCACCGGCGAATATGCTTTGCGGTTAGGGAACAGTTACATGACCCCTATATACCCGGAAAACCTGTTTTTGGACTGTTTGCTGCTGACGACGTTGTTGCTGTAGTTGCTCTAGCCGCCTGGTCTTTTCTAACTCAGTATTTTTAGACGAATTTATAGTTTTGGAGCTCCTGCTGATTAGGAGTAGTTCTATCTAGTGCTGTGTGGTGAATACTACGTTGCTGTCGCGACTTTCCACAACTTTAACACAAGTACCAGTCTGTACTCGCAGAGCTTAGCCAGAACGAGAGGCATTTTATCAGTCTCTTAGTCAATGTAGCTGGTCGACACTTACGGCTGTATCATTGGATGTCTCGGGTGGTGAAGACTTTGCCAAACTCGTCGACTACACTTCACACGACGCCGGTCCACACTTCGGCAGAGCCATGCAAGTACCGAAATACTCTTCGGTCTGCAGTCAGCTTACAAAATTCGATAGTTCAAAAACTTGGTCAGCTCACTGTTTTAACTCAGGTAATAAGAGGTGATTGCGAGATAGTTTCCATGTATGTGTCCAACACCGTCTCAAATGAAGTGAAGGATGAAAACCTGATACCATCATTTTCACAAGGAGGATAACCGAAGCTAAGCTAGCCACTTGCTGAGCCGGGGCATTGTAACCGTGAATTTGAATCGGGGCTAAAATTCACGGAATTAGATTAGGTAGAACGTGGGTCAGATGGTGATGATTTTAGGTTTGAGCACACATACAATCAAGAGCGGTGTTTTTGGTCAGGTTTTTTAATTCGACGCAACTGTTTTGGAAAAAACTGCATTTTCCTGACACGGATCTTGCCCCATTTAGCCGCTAACCAGAAGTGGGCCGAAATTAGTTTTGCAGATACAAGGGCGCTTTAAAAGTCGCGAAATTCCCGGGGAGATTGTACAATTCGGTTGCAACTTTCTCCGGTATAGTTTATTCATATCTATTTTATCATCATTATTATGTGAGTGATCGAAATTTGAACGGGCGATTTGCACGTGGCTATCAGTTTGCAACATAAAACATGAAATCAAATCTTAACTTTGTTACCGCTCCGCAGTCTTCCTCAAATTACAATTAGCACACTTCAGAATGCCCCAAGTAAATCCATCCCGGTTGTCAATGCAGGTGAGTTTGTTTACCAAACGTTTGCTTCGTTATGTCTCTGCGGATTTCACTGACCAAACTGAAATAATCTCTCTGCCTAAAGAATTGCGTATACCAGCCCGATAATATTATATATGACGTCCGTTACGGGGCTGTCCAAAAAGCAAATTATGTGAGGCCAATGATAGTACGGCACTGCCACACTCAGTTTGACAGTTCACCCTTAACAATTTTCTTCCATACTCTTCATCGTACTCTCTCGGCTACTCGTTCAATTAACTGCAAACATGAACAAGCCTGTCACACGGTCGCAACAGTCCCCCCGGGACTTTTTCATTCAAATCTGCTGAAACTTTCTTTCTTGTTTAACCAGTTCTGTGTGTGCGCTGCACAAAGTCAATGATTTTCTCTACAGTTCGCGCTCCGTCTTGTGTGTTGCCACACCATCACTCCTCAAAGGAACTCCGGCACCCGATTTCACCATATAGGCGACACCAGTGTGTCGCCACTGGTGTTCCACTGTGCGCCATAATTCTGAGGTTCCTAGTACCGCTCGCCGTCATCGACAGTCCCTCTATTTCGTCATTCGCACTTGAGTTTTCTGTGGCCCTGGACACCAGTTCAACAGCCAAGGGCTACGAAACATCAACAGTGGTTTTAGGTTTTAGTTCACCGTATCCGTTTTTCTAGTTCCTCATTTCCCGAAATTTACGGCTCTTGTCATGTGCCAGGCATGATGTCTCCCTCTTTTTGTTTTTGTCCGCCACCTTCAAATTCTAAGGTTTTCACCGGATAATACCAATTGTTTGTGACACTGTCCCTTCTCCGAGCAATCTCACGTGCAAATAAACTCTATCCATCATGCTTCAGTTTCCATTCTGATCATAACTTACGGCATGCCACCCATCATTTGGGAATAAACATTACTAGCACTTCTTAGGAATAGCAGGCACTGCATGTATTGATGCGAACACACAACCTTGGATATGCGTCATTTTGCACGGGAAAGTGCAACCTTTCGAGATATCTGTGCGCAACTCACCAGCATCCCAATGGAATGGCTTTCAACTGAAAAGCATGACGCAACTTACCTGAATTACGTTACAAGACCCAACGACAGTGCGGCGAAATGGGACCCATCATTGCCCTTTGTCATAATAAATGAACGCGCTGTCGCACAAACTGGCAGCTTACCGTAGCCGTTGGGGCGTGTCTACATGTAGCGCTGATTATATGGCCTAGACTAGACCCGATAACCTCAAACAGTAGTTAACGACGACCGTCATATTCGTAACCTTATTAGCCACCGCTTATTTTGGCTATTTATAGCAAACACTATTCCCGCCACAATCGTTGAGGCATCAGCTATGCAAGCTCAATTGCTCCAAAGGTCAACGACCGTCCTTGATCATCAAAAAGTGTGCGCTGTAGCCGAGGAATGCCGCGNTAACCGCCATGGCGGAATCTTTTTACTCACTGATTGAACCGATAAAACCACTCTGTCTCGGTCCCCTAAACTAGTTTCCTAATTACACAAACATCGGGTAAACTCACTTATCGCTCAATTAATCCCATCATCAATAGCGAAGGAACAGTCTGCGAAGTTAAAGCTGTATGAAGTTGTGTACAAGGCAGTCATATGATCAAGTATTACATGCCTGATCCAAGAATTCAAGGACCTCATGAGTCGTCAAACGTGCACCCGCGCGTGTGGCCTGAGGGGAAAACTAGTGGGTGGAAAGCCTTTAGATTCAGATCTGTTTGGTCTTTCACAGTACTAGAACCTAACTTCTCTCCACTTCTGCTTCCTGATACTTATACCCCGCTTTTTTAGAAACAACAGTCCCTTTGTTCCTTCATGGATTCTCATCATTCTATACTCATCCGATTTACCTAACCGTCAACTACAAGAGTCGTTCGTGGACAGCGCACATCAGGTTTTCGCTAGACAAGCTTCCCTATCTCAGACGTAAATAACACATTGGAAACTGCTAGTTCCTATAAGCTACACAGAGGCCCTTCTAAATGCCTGTAACATAGTTTAGGGCCCCATTTAGCCCGTCGTTCATGGCGAAGAAATATCACCCGTTTTCACTGTAACAATCACTCCTTAACTAACGGGATGCGTGAGCAACTGCGGTAGCCACTTTTGATACGTTCTGTCCCAGAATGTGATGATCATCTGGCTGATGACCGTAAGGTTTACTCTATATCATTTATCCTGGAACAAAGTAACGGACAACAACGTAACATATGTTGCCACGATTTCTCCAATCCTATCGTTTCCTCCTAAGCAGTCGATAGACCTTTATCAACCACATCCTGTCCTCTCGCTTCACCTTGATTGCCGATGTACCTATGTCCTACCCAATTGGCTACCCACGAAAGGAAGATGGCCTCTATTGCGGACTTGTTTATAGGAAAAACTAACTGAAAAATCACAGGCTATTGGACAAAAAAGCAAAAATCCCATATGCATCTTGTTTACAAATATCCAGGATCCGCCTTCTCAAGCGCCTCCTCTTAACCTTTCCTGGACACTCATTGACTATCACCAAATTTAAATGAATGCTACAAAGCAATTCCACAAATTCCCTAATGAACCTCACTTTTAAATAGACACGTAGCGGATGTATGCGTGAACCAATTACTACTCGCATGCTGTATCAGCAGTGTCCACCGTTACGAACCTTCCTTTTGTGAAGATAGTTCGCACGCCATCGATTTTCATTTACCTCCGTTAGTCGGCTCCAGCAGCTGGTCGCTCTTCGACATGACACTTCCGAAGCTGAATTACATTTACTGTCGTCAATTTCTGATCGCCTTGAATTGTATGGACTTTCCTTCAATACTCGGTAACGACAAACGGATCTTTTGATCGACTGCTAAGCATCCACGACGCTACTACACTCCTTGCAGTATTCTGCTGATCCTTCCGCTTGACCTTCGCGCCAATGGGTACTGGTCGTGTCCTTCAGTTTGCTGTTCTCTGTCTAGTCTCGTTCCGAACAGCGGTGAAGTTTTCCCAAGCTTTCCCCCTTCATCTCCTAGCTCCTCCAGGGACAAGTGTGTTGCCGGCAACAACTCAATTTCTCGATCGACCGAAAACGCAGATATCGACCATACGTCAGCATGAACCGGACTTGCCTGTGGTTGGTTGTATTGAATCAGGATGACCTAGTAACATCATCGACTGGCTCACTTCTCAGTCACCTTTGGCCTCCAGCCACTCTTTGGTCGTTCGTTTTTGCATTCGGTTAGACCGTCTGTTTTCGGGTGGTATGGTGCCATTCATAGCCGTCTGATTCTGCAATCGACCACTGAACACTTCGCTCTCATAACAAGGTCCCCGATCGGTTGGGATTACTTTTGACATACCATAGTTAGTCACGATGTAATGCATTACCAATCCGCTGATCATTGTCGCCCGTTGACTCGCCACGGCTGTTCCCCGACCCACCACGAAAGATGTTCTGCCATTATCAAGACATGGTGATCTCCGCTGATCATCAACGGAAGAGGGCCCATGACGTCAGCACACCATAACTCGCTGAGTTCTGAGACAGAAATGTGTTCCATGGGATGGGCCGCACCTGTATTATCCCCCTCCACCAGCTGGCACCTCTTACAGGACACCACGTAATCCACCAGCTCACTTCTCATCCCGGGCCAGTGGGCCCTCTTCAAAAGTAGGCTCACGTCTTGGTGCACCTTGTATGTATCATCTCATGGCATTCGATGATAAACTTCCATTGCAAGACGCAAGGTATCACGAGCGGCTCAACGTCCGAATCGTTGGCTTTCCGGGAAATTATGCCAGATTCATTCGGACACAGCCGATCAAAGTGACTTTGAAATGTTTCCAATTCCTTGTCTTCCGCTCCGTTCTCAATGCTCCTTCCATTCAACAAGGTGTTGCAACCTTTTGTAACACAGGATCCTGCCGTTGGAGCTTAACCAACCTTCCGGGATCCAGTTCGACGACGAGGCTATTGGCACCAGTCATGATCCTGGGGTTCTCATCCTTAGCCGCTGGTCATGTACGCCAACAGGCCAAGTAGCTCTCCTTCAACGGAACGTTCTGGATCGCAATATCGTACTCTTGCGACCGCACTGCCCGGCGCGAGAGCTATCTGGGGGATCTCTGGTGGTCCTGTTCCACTCAGCGAGGTTGTAATCGGTCCCGACATGAAACTATTGTCCAAGCAAATATGGCCTCTACTTATCCAGGGCACAGACGATCGCCAGATATTTTTCCTCAATGGTCGAGTACTTCTGTTCAGCGTTAGTCTAGACACGACTGGCACACTCTATAACTCCAATTGTCTGCTTTGGGACTGCGCCGATACCGCGATCAGCAGCATCCGTTGCAACATCTCCGACCCTGGGCAGTTCGAGGGTCACTTGCTGATCCAATATCTGCATTTTGGCACGCTCAAAAACCTCATGTGCTTTCCCGGTTTACTTAACTTTCCAATTTTGCCCGAGCAAGTCGTACCGTGGAGCAGAGGTAGTGTTCAAATCATTAAAAACCGGTTGTAGTATGCTGTTCGTTCAAGATACTGCCGTAAAGGCCCCTTGAAATCGGGAACAGCACAATCCTCGATCCTTCCCAATTTTTCTGGCAATGGGCTAACCTCTCCGTGATTCATGCCCCAGCAGTGTCACCGATTTCCAAGTGAGCTGTGTCTCGCTTTCATTTATCCGCAGACCAGCCTCCCGGATCCGCTTCAATACAGCCTTCAAGTGAACTGCGTGGTTTGGTTCCGAATAGCTGTACACAACGCTATCGTCTCCGTGCACGGCAACATTCTAAAGTCCCTTCGTTAAACGAAGCATCAGGCGCCGGAATGTGAATGATGTCCCAGACAAACTAAACGAAATTCGTTTGAATTTATACTGGGTGTCCAAACCGTAAACGCCGTTTTCTCCCGGTCCTCCGCCTTGATAAGTAGTTGCAGTATCCGGGACGCAAGTTGAACACCATGAAATATCGGGAATGCCGGACGGAATCAAAAATCTCCGCAATCGAATGCACAGCTACCACCTGATTTACAGTCGGTTCATTCAAGAGCCAGAACTCCACGCAACGCTGTATTTTCCATTTGCCTTTCTTACATGCCCAACTTGGGATATGTACGCACTATTCGCTTCTTCGATTATGCCGTTTTTCAACATCTAATCCATCTCACACGGATTTAATGGCAACGGACTGGGGCCATAAGGTCGAAAGCACTCGAACGAGAGTGGAATTTCGTTTTCACTACACGGTCAGAAGCGAAACGGATCTCCATCGCCCATGAACAATTAAGAATATTCCTCGATCAGGAACTGTACTGATCGAACGCTACAGGACGGAGACTTTCAGACATACAGCTCGCCCACGTCAGTACTTTGGTAACCTTCAAGCTTGATTGTGCCATACCTTGTCACCAGTTTTCCTTGCTTTATGTCAACTACGGAATCTTTAATCTTGAGAAAATCTACCTTCAATATTGTCCGCTTTATGTCTTGGCTGATCAGGAACGTGTGCTGCATGGACTGCTCGTCCAGGCTTGATGAGTGCGTTGACAATTCGTCAATCTTCAGTCGATATCCATAGACTGATCTCACGGCTAGCGCACACGGTCTGCATTCAGCTTGGTTCCTCCTCCGCCCCGAAGACAACCTTGATCCGGTATCAGTCAAGCATCGCTCCTTCTTCCCGTCTATCTCGATAACGGCCTGTATGGTAGACCGTCACTTCGCCAACCGCAACACATCCAGAAAAAGAGGAGTACTCCAAAGTTTCATTATTTACAAATGGCTGCGCAGAGCGACATTGATTCTTCAAGTAACCAGATGTGCCAAACGTGCAGCACCGGCTCACTCGAGAGTGCCTCCATGATTCCGTCTTCGTGGCTGCAGGCTGTTCCACGAGATGTTTTAATCTGGTCTGCGGTTCCTCCACTGGTGAACCATTCCTCTTCTACTTCGACGGCAAAGTGGCCATTGGCGCCTCGGTCAATTCCTCTGCAAGGTGTTCCAGTTTCTCTACACTCAGCTGAGCAGTTGTTCTTGCCAATCGTAACTTGGCACGAAGCGCAGGCTGCACACCTTCGACGAACTGGTCAGACAGCAGCTGCTGGAGTGACACTCCGTCCAGCCCCGGCAAACCTCAATCCAACGACCGCTACGGGCCAGGGAAGACCACGGTCGGGTCAGATCCAGGTGCCATCCCGGCCGTAGTGAACCGCCTCTTAGCCTTCTGGCGGTTGGCCGACGTGTCGAACTCCGCTGCAAGAGCTCTCTTTGCTGCGGTCTAGTCCATCTTCCAAAATCCCCTTCTGGAAGCATCTAGGGCCACATTCGCTCGTCCTCCTAGGAGGGTCTTCAGCGCAGCCAAATTACTCCGATTGGTACCCAGTCCAGCGTTCTCCGAAACCCTCTCAAAGCCCTTCAGTAGGGTCCAAACATGCCCTTCCACTGATGGTTTTGGCTACGGGATATTTATCCTCCATGCTGGTCACCGTACCAAACGATAGAATGAAGGCCCTCGATGCGGATTTGTTTATTGGAAATCATCACCTGAAAGTTCACAGATTATTGGACAGGCAAGCAAAATTATCACGTATCTTATTTATAAAAACTGAATAACCGGCTTCATCTCGAACTCGTCTTCCTGATCTTTCCTGGATATTTACTAACTACCACTCAAGTGAAAACAAATCTTGCAAAGCAATTCCACCAATTCCGTAATGAATCCCACTTTTCAATAGACGCGAAGCGGATTCACGGTAAAATCATAGAAAATCACAAGGTTTCGAATGGGTACCGTCAAATGCCAATTTCTACGAGAAAATTAACTTAGTTCAACCTATGGCTGTAAAAAGAGTTGGGGTGGGTCTATAGGCATCGGTGTCTGCCCACATCCATCAAAACGCACGGCAGTTATTGCGCTGCGACGCAAGCCGTCCGGCTGTCTGGTGCATAACATTGCTCTTATTTTGCGACTGTTAATGACATGCCACTCCAATTGTGATAGGGACAAGTACCGAAGTGCAGCGTCGTGAGGTTTATTAAGTGCCTCGATTCCATATTTACGTGATCACAGAACTGAATCGAATGCAACCAATTAGAGAACAAAGCGGTGCGTAATTCAGGGGGGAACTTCACGGATCGATATAATGTCCGTTTCCATATTTACGTGACCACTGAACTGAATCGAATGCAACCAATTAGAGATCAAAGCGGTGCGTAATTTAGGGGGGAACTTCACGGATCGATATAATGTCATGCGATTCATGCACAAGCCAGCATTATGATTGGTTAGTTGTGCGCATCTCAAGAAAAATAAGTCACATGATCAAATTGCATAAATTAAGGAAAGATTAACTGTCACCGCAAGCCGATCGTGTCATGCAACAATGTAAGGAAATTGTTCATGGAGATCTTTGCTCTCTCCGCGTGAAATATGGGCAATTTGACGTTTATAAAATCAATACTTAAACGCGACATCACAAAACATAACCACGTACGTTAAACTGCCCAGTGTCGACCTACCTTTCTTTACACCACCCGTTTATGTCTACCTACACCACTTCTTTCAATAAAAACTTGGCTGCAAGTTGAAATTCGCCTTCGGAAATCCCGATTACAACTTAACTATGATCTTGGATAGGTACACATGTTTAGGACTTTTCGCACGCACAACATTAAGTTGCTTTCATCTTAGGTAAACAGGTTTTTATGCTGTACATGACCGCCAGCAAAACCAGTAATGTCCTATGAAGAAACTTGCTAACGGGGAAAGTTGACAAGAAGTCGAACGACGTCACCCGGATTTTACCCGCGAACCAACAGATCATCGCGCCCAGCCTTAGGGACCTTGGTCATCGAGCCATGAGCAGTCATTAGTGCTACGGGGCCTCGTATGGAGTAGTCATGTGTTATGGCGAGGATCATGTCACTCGGACCCACCAATCATTTGCTCCAGTTCTCCTGCCAGAAGTTTGGTTCCTTGAATGAATATGGAATATGCCCTGAACGGAGCGCGGGTTTATGGCAGCACTCGAGAGCTGCTATAGCTGCCAGCGAAACATGAAACCCATAAGAAGTTTTTCCTACGTTCGATGATGTATGTATTAAGGTCATCCGTCCCAGCGTATATAGGATACTCGAGGAGAATTTGATCGTGCATTGGGTCCGTGGCCATAAAGTGGTCTGAGGCTTCTATAATCCACCCACTTGTACAAGACTAGACGCAGCCGTGGGTCGCCCAGCCCGTTACACGAGGTATCTAGCTTCCCGGTCACCCTTGTGGTCTTCTTCCTGGCCTGTTTAACGAAAATTAGGGAACCCGCGTTAGAATCCGACTTCTAACAGCGTTTACAGATGCAACTCGGTTTGGGTCTAGCGGCGCCCTAACTGAACTTCCGGCGTCTGGCATGTTTTTTGTTTTGAACAGATTTATGCGTTAAACGAATGGCGTTCACCCACCTTACCTCGTTGTAGTGTGCACTGTTTTGCACAGCTCGCTAAGGTCAACAAAACCAGTGAACTCTTATTCCAGTTCGATATACTTGTTTAATGTTTGTCGAGAGTATTAATCCTGCTTGTTGGTTTGGGCCTGTCCAACAGCAGTGTAGGGCAATGTTTTCCCGTTGCGCACTGTTACTTGTTGGCCAATCAATAAGCCAATCAGCGCCTGTATCGCCACGGTGGAGGTGGCGGAGTGTTGACCAGTGCCACTGCTGAGGAAAGTTCAGCGGGCCAACCTCCTCATATAGATGTCTCTCAACCAACGCACAATCTATCTGGTAACGTGTTCTTCCTCTCAGATACATTGATAAGCCATGGTTCCCTAATGTTCTAAATGTTACCTCACATGTGTTGGGCAGTTTCGAAAGCTGCCAGCGTCGAACAGTCGTCGATTTGGTGAATTGTGGATAACACAAGTCAGACTATCTCGCAACATTTTTAATAATTTCAAACACTGGACATTTCATTCTTGACATCAATGAGATAACTAAGAATGAGGCTGAAGAAACAGAAGAGCGAAGAAATGAAGAATAAGTGTTGGTTGCAAAATGAGATTATGAGGAATAAAGCCGTAAAGTGAAGGTTTATATGCTAGGCCAATCAGCTTGCTGATACCGGAATTTATTTGACTATACTGCCATAGGAATATCAAAAAGTGTCTCTTTTTATCGAGCTGGGTAAAGATACCTGCCAATTTAGCTAAACGTGGGCAAATCCAACTCTCATGGTAACCATTTCATTGGCCAGCGACCAGTACTTCGCGTTCACTCTGACTTGGGTGCCCCATTGTGTCTTCCAAATGAACGACAGCCCCTGAACGACAAGAACGAAGTCGACCCGGGAAAATTGGGCATAATCTTAGATCCTGTGTAGCAATCCGTGGATCCCTGGGAACGTCAATTGCGACAGCCGTTCTGTCGGCGTTTTAAAAAGATAACAACCAAAGGAGAGGTTATTCTCGGTGGATCTGTTAGTAGGCGTGTGTTTTGTCGGAAATTCCGCCTACACCGACGGAATCAGTATTCTCACAGTGGAATTGAATTTTTGAAAGCTACGACGTGCTCTTGATGGACTAAAGCCGACAGGAAAGTGGGTTCAGTGCAACAATCTAAGCCTTGGAATCCTATCTGGGTATCCTGGGGACTCACAGATGCTAGGAAAGTATTTCCCCAGATTTTTCTGCCGGAGTTATGTTTGCTTCAGAAATTTGGTGAACTGCAAAATTATGAATGGACATTAGAATGGAATATAGTTTGAGCACATAAGGAACGAAATACAACATTTCGGCGCAAAGCGTTTTTTTCCACCCGCAAAGGTTCTGCAAATAAGGGCTGATGCAATCACCATAAACTCGTAAAGGAGCTCTTGTCGGTTTGCCCCGTACAAACTGGATCTGCACCATAAACACCTCATTTGCGAATACATAGTCACTGATTTGTGTCAGTTGACAATTAAGAAAACTCGCGCCACATGCATGTGGAAACCGCGAAAGTCACCGGGGTCACTTAAAAAAGCTGTTGCAGTGCACATAATCCAAAGTAATGTTATTTTTATTGTTATTAAAATCCAACATAACCTTTCATGAGCGCCTCATGTGTCAGTAAAATGAGGAATCGAAAAGTCTCGGTAATGGTAATATTCGGAGCTAAGAGCATTGTCCTGTCAATGGGCCACATATATGCAGTGTGACCAGCGATAAATTTCTGGAAGTTATGACGCCTTCTGGATGCGCTATTGGCAAGGGGCATTCGACCAATACTGGGTCCGGACTTTCGACCAATCAGACCTCGGTTTGATGCTGGCCGGCAGGCGTAACGGGCTTTGGCGCGGGGTAGGCTTCTCGGCCGTTGCAGCACCTGACTACGAGAAGCGAAACAAATCCGTGTGGGATTAAACCTAATAATTAGTACGATTAAAGCAAGCCCGACGGAGCCACACGAAAATAGGGCTTTTATGTGTCCCCATGGATAGACCAATTGGTCTACTTAAGCATACTAATCAAGGGAATTGCGGACGACACCCAGACACTGTGATCTTCCTTTCATCGGAGACTGCATATCTTTTCAATGACTTTGTCAACAGCAAAATCGGAGAGAAACTAGGGCACCTCTGGAGCACAGAGGTAATGGGAGACAGCCGAGAGTCTTTGTCACACACTGACCTAGCCTGATGTTTCGTTTTGCAGCACCCGGATTACGTTTATTATGTTGGATGAATTCATAAGACGTTTCTATCCACGGGATCGAATTCCTCCTGTTTGTCCAGGAACATGACGGAAGATGGACACGTATAGGTCTGGGGCTTCAGTCATTCCAATACACAAGTTGGCCCAACGCACTTATCAATGATGAGAACCAGCTTGTTTTTCACGACGCACGATTTCCTCACGTTTCAGGAAAACCGCAAATAGTAATGGTTACCCAGAGTTGAATGATTCCATGGTTGCTTGAAAAATAGCTGAGTTCGACAAGGAGGCTGGTCTATTTTTAGTATATCAAGACTTCACAAATTAGACTGGTGCTTTGGTGGTGGTGCCGAGTACTGAATTCCACCCCTATCCTCTCTACACAGGACATTTTTTGGTCCGTAAAACTGTCTGGTTCAGTCAAAATTACGGTCCATGTGGAACTGATTCGCCCTTAAGGGCTACAGGTCAGCACACGTGAACTATGTCAAACTTACCGATGGAGTCAGCCTCTCATCTGTCTGTCTTGAGTTCACTTGAATCCTATCACATATAATGGTCGAATTTCGAACAAAAATCTAAACAATGACATGTGCTTCATCTCAGCTGACATGACAACAGATCGAAATGCGCCTGTGTCTAAACATAACACACTGGTACTTAATACAGTGAAAATTTACCTTCATGCGACTTACTTCTGAGACAGAAATGTCTCAGATACACACTAACCGACTACGGCGACCGGCTTTCATGTGTTCACAAGTCGTGATCCAGTGACAGACTGCGTAGACCACACGAGAACTGAACTACTTCGCATCCCTCTTCGCTGTACGCTACTAGGTTTTCAGGTGTTCCCAGAAACGACTTGTAATTGTGTGGTAGCTGGGTGATTCAGGAGATTGATGGAACCTATTCTATCGTGTTTGATAGCCTAAGTACTTGAGTGGGACATCCAAAGGAAGCAGACAGGAGACCGGGTTAAGATCGGTTATATCGTGGATGAACCAATGGAGGGAAGAACGTTGTGGTCAGCTGGCTACAACGGAGAGAAAATGAAATCTGTGAAATATTACCAAAGGTCGAATTGTTCGTTAGGACCTGACCTCACTAACAACGCAATCCTCGAGATTTTGTAGGGGCCGCGATTTTTGTGGTGATTTTGATGTAGTTCCTGTGTAACTAGCTCGCGGAGTACGTGCGTTAACTAGCGTGACCTGTGGATTGTGACTCGCTCATTTATCATGGGAGAGTCGATTTTCCCAGTTATGTACTTAGCTGGTAATTAAACAACCTAATCGTTAAGCTATAACACCATTTCGGTGCTTAGCTGCCACGCTATCCGAAACAAACAGTAGAGCTGAAGTACTTCCTAGACAGGAGCAGCCGAGATGGGAAGTTTGGGTTCGAGCCACGGGCCTTTCGCGCCTTAGCCATCTAACTTGGGATCGGACTTGGATCCTCTGGCTGTCGGTTACCGATAGCGCCTTTTCTGGGATACGCGAATTGACTCCGACCATGCCGTCGTGGAGCTTGGTTATCAGTTAGCCCTCCGCTACCATTGCGCATGCCGAAGCATATCGATTCCGTTCGTCGGCTTTCATGAGTTTCATTGGCTCCACGGTATTGAGCTGATCTGGCTAGAAAACTACTGGAGGTGCTCATTTGAGCCTCAAAATATGGTTGCCTGTTCAACAGCGATGGCTGCTACTCTCCCGCCTTCCTGGTACTGTAGGATAAGTGTAGCACTTAGCTTCCATCAACACGACATGGTGGAAGCCCCTGGTTAGTTTGCCCGTCGACGTGAGAAGTGATTTTAGGTTCGTCAATCCCTTTTTGATACATTCAGTTCGTTCGGTGAGGTTTAAAACTCCTCAGTAATATCGTGACTAGCTCTGACCGAAATGCATCTGCAGTGTGTCACTGCACGAATCCGAAACACTCGAATCATATTTACTAAGTTATTTCATTTATGGCGTCAAAAAGGTATCGTTTCACCTCCGTCACGAAGAGACTGGACCTTACCACTGCACGAGAAACACTCGAATCATATTTACTAAGTTATTTCATTTATGGCGTCAAAAAGGTATCGTTTCACCTCCGTCACGAAGAGACAGACTGTTACCGTGGTGTGACGGTTTGCGCACCTCAGCGATCCATTGAGCTATACTGGAGTGTCCCGCGACACTCAGAGTCTCTCATACCAGGTTGGTCAATGGTTAGAGGTCTGACGAACACAGTATCCTGGCCCTCCAGGTTGGGGGTTGGAACATGTGGCGACTTGTTCCGTAGAAATGGTAATGCATTTGCATTTTCCGCCAAACACCGCTGCCTTGCGATTAGGCTTTTGAGCCAAAGGCTTTGGTTGAGGACCCTAATCGTCCTCCTGTCTAGGTGTGGGTGCCCTGGCAGTATCCCAGCCCACGTACAACCATGAACTGCACATACACAAATAAACTCATGCCACATCGGCCGTCGCGTGGTGCCATCAGCCGGGTCGCCTTACTTGCTGCATCCAGCAGGGCGGGTAAGCGAAAACAGGCTACTGCTGGCGCCTCCATTCTTTCTGCTTCACATGCTTTTTCTTCCCCCTCTCCCCACCCCATTACTAACTCTCTCCTTGTAGGCCCAGCACTTAGGACTGATGACTCCGTTCGTCATGCATCGGTTTT